>NW_007377926.1:175511-193088 GCF_000475195.1 Diaphorina citri | reverse complement strand
CTGCTCAAATGGAAACTAAATGGAGCCAGTGCTCAGTTTCCCGAAACGAAGATACACCTTAAGTTGTAGAGTTGTAGACATTATTGTGTATGGTATATTAATATATTCTTTCTGTTTTATTTATTTTATACAAATTCTTCCTCTTCTCTAAATAAATCTTTCTATGTTATGTCGCCTACTCGGTATCAAAATAGCTACTCAGTTGTCCTCACGAGGCTGAGTGCACCCCAAATTCCAATCACAGGGTAAAAAAGACTTTGACTCGGGAATCGTCTGATCAAGTTATACACAACTTCTGATCAAGTTATACACAACTTCTGATCAAGTTATACACAACTTCTGATCAAGTTATACACAACTTCTGATCAAGTTATACACAACTTCTGATCAAGTTATACACAACTTCTGATCAAGTTATACACAACTTCTGATCAAGTTATACACAACTTCTGATCAAGTTATACACAACTTCTGATCAAGTTATACACAACTTCTGATCAAGTTATACACAACTTCTGATCAAGTTATACACAACTTCTGATCAAGTTATACACAACTTCTGATCAAGTTATACACAACTTCTGATCAAGTTATACACAACTTCTGATCAAGTTATACACAACTTCTGATCAAGTTATACACAACTTCTGATCAAGTTATACACAACTTCTGATCAAGTTATACACAACTTCTGATCAAGTTATACACAACTTCTGATCAAGTTATACACAACTTCTGATCAAGTTATACACAACTTCTGATCAAGTTATACACAACTTCTGATCAAGTTATACACAACTTCTGATCAAGTTATACACAACTTCTGATCAAGTTATACACAACTTCTGATCAAGTTATACACAACTTCTGATCAAGTTATACACAACTTCTGATCAAGTTATACACAACTTCTGATCAAGTTATACACAACTTCTGATCAAGTTATACACAACTTCTGATCAAGTTATACACAACTTCTGATCAAGTTATACACAACTTCTGATCAAGTTATACACAACTTCTGATCAAGTTATACACAACTTCTGATCAAGTTATACACAACTTCTGATCAAGTTATACACAACTTCTGATCAAGTTATACACAACTTCTGATCAAGTTATACACAACTTCTGATCAAGTTATACACAACTTCTGATCAAGTTATACACAACTTCTGATCAAGTTATACACAACTTCTGATCAAGTTATACACAACTTCTGATCAAGTTATACACAACTTCTGATCAAGTTATACACAACTTCTGATCAAGTTATACACAACTTCTGATCAAGTTATACACAACTTCTGATCAAGTTATACACAACTTCTGATCAAGTTATACACAACTTCTGATCAAGTTATACACAACTTCTGATCAAGTTATACACAACTTCTGATCAAGTTATACACAACTTCTGATCAAGTTATACACAACTTCTGATCAAGTTATACACAACTTCTGATCAAGTTATACACAACTTCTGATCAAGTTATACACAACTTCTGATCAAGTTATACACAACTTCTGATCAAGTTATACACAACTTCTGATCAAGTTATACACAACTTCTGATCAAGTTATACACAACTTCTGATCAAGTTATACACAACTTCTGATCAAGTTATACACAACTTCTGATCAAGTTATACACAACTTCTGATCAAGTTATACACAACTTCTGATCAAGTTATACACAACTTCTGATCAAGTTATACACAACTTCTGATCAAGTTATACACAACTTCTGATCAAGTTATACACAACTTCTGATCAAGTTATACACAACTTCTGATCAAGTTATACACAACTTCTGATCAAGTTATACACAACTTCTGATCAAGTTATACACAACTTCTGATCAAGTTATACACAACTTCTGATCAAGTTATACACAACTTCTGATCAAGTTATACACAACTTCTGATCAAGTTATACACAACTTCTGATCAAGTTATACACAACTTCTGATCAAGTTATACACAACTTCTGATCAAGTTATACACAACTTCTGATCAAGTTATACACAACTTCTGATCAAGTTATACACAACTTCTGATCAAGTTATACACAACTTCTGATCAAGTTATACACAACTTCTGATCAAGTTATACACAACTTCTGATCAAGTTATACACAACTTCTGATCAAGTTATACACAACTTCTGATCAAGTTATACACAACTTCTGATCAAGTTATACACAACTTCTGATCAAGTTATACACAACTTCTGATCAAGTTATACACAACTTCTGATCAAGTTATACACAACTTCTGATCAAGTTATACACAACTTCTGATCAAGTTATACACAACTTCTGATCAAGTTATACACAACTTCTGATCAAGTTATACACAACTTCTGATCAAGTTATACACAACTTCTGATCAAGTTATACACAACTTCTGATCAAGTTATACACAACTTCTGATCAAGTTATACACAACTTCTGATCAAGTTATACACAACTTCTGATCAAGTTATACACAACTTCTGATCAAGTTATACACAACTTCTGATCAAGTTATACACAACTTCTGATCAAGTTATACACAACTTCTGATCAAGTTATACACAACTTCTGATCAAGTTATACACAACTTCTGATCAAGTTATACACAACTTCTGATCAAGTTATACACAACTTCTGATCAAGTTATACACAACTTCTGATCAAGTTATACACAACTTCTGATCAAGTTATACACAACTTCTGATCAAGTTATACACAACTTCTGATCAAGTTATACACAACTTCTGATCAAGTTATACACAACTTCTGATCAAGTTATACACAACTTCTGATCAAGTTATACACAACTTCTGATCAAGTTATACACAACTTCTGATCAAGTTATACACAACTTCTGATCAAGTTATACACAACTTCTGATCAAGTTATACACAACTTCTGATCAAGTTATACACAACTTCTGATCAAGTTATACACAACTTCTGATCAAGTTATACACAACTTCTGATCAAGTTATACACAACTTCTGATCAAGTTATACACAACTTCTGATCAAGTTATACACAACTTCTGATCAAGTTATACACAACTTCTGATCAAGTTATACACAACTTCTGATCAAGTTATACACAACTTCTGATCAAGTTATACACAACTTCTGATCAAGTTATACACAACTTCTGATCAAGTTATACACAACTTCTGATCAAGTTATACACAACTTCTGATCAAGTTATACACAACTTCTGATCAAGTTATACACAACTTCTGATCAAGTTATACACAACTTCTGATCAAGTTATACACAACTTCTGATCAAGTTATACACAACTTCTGATCAAGTTATACACAACTTCTGATCAAGTTATACACAACTTCTGATCAAGTTATACACAACTTCTGATCAAGTTATACACAACTTCTGATCAAGTTATACACAACTTCTGATCAAGTTATACACAACTTCTGATCAAGTTATACACAACTTCTGATCAAGTTATACACAACTTCTGATCAAGTTATACACAACTTCTGATCAAGTTATACACAACTTCTGATCAAGTTATACACAACTTCTGATCAAGTTATACACAACTTCTGATCAAGTTATACACAACTTCTGATCAAGTTATACACAACTTCTGATCAAGTTATACACAACTTCTGATCAAGTTATACACAACTTCTGATCAAGTTATACACAACTTCTGATCAAGTTATACACAACTTCTGATCAAGTTATACACAACTTCTGATCAAGTTATACACAACTTCTGATCAAGTTATACACAACTTCTGATCAAGTTATACACAACTTCTGATCAAGTTATACACAACTTCTGATCAAGTTATACACAACTTCTGATCAAGTTATACACAACTTCTGATCAAGTTATACACAACTTCTGATCAAGTTATACACAACTTCTGATCAAGTTATACACAACTTCTGATCAAGTTATACACAACTTCTGATCAAGTTATACACAACTTCTGATCAAGTTATACACAACTTCTGATCAAGTTATACACAACTTCTGATCAAGTTATACACAACTTCTGATCAAGTTATACACAACTTCTGATCAAGTTATACACAACTTCTGATCAAGTTATACACAACTTCTGATCAAGTTATACACAACTTCTGATCAAGTTATACACAACTTCTGATCAAGTTATACACAACTTCTGATCAAGTTATACACAACTTCTGATCAAGTTATACACAACTTCTGATCAAGTTATACACAACTTCTGATCAAGTTATACACAACTTCTGATCAAGTTATACACAACTTTGGTGCTCACACACTGCTCACTGCAGCATAGTAGGATTTTCCAAATATCCTAATAATCTCAGCACCCACAATGTTTAGATACCTATACCATGCTGGCACCGATCGTTATGCACATTTATATTATATACCTACATAGCTCCTCATTTTCCTGACGAGGCTGAGTGGGCCCACTCACGGAATCAATCATTTTTGTATGATGTAATTTTTCGATATCGGATCTCCCGCGCGGAAGGCGAGCTCAGTAACCACCACTATGCCATGGGAGCTGGCAATCGGCACTACAATTAATTAACTATACCTATCTATCTTTCCGTCTTTGAACGCCAGTAGTTAATAAATTAAATTTAATAATTACATATTTTTTTTTTCTCACCTGTTGTCGTCATAGTATTACGTCGTGACATATCCAACACTTCATCCGCCTCACCGGGTTCCATTCTGGTGACGTCACAATCTAGCAAATGCACATGCTCATACATATCCAACACTTCATCCGCCTCACCGGGTTCCGTTCTGGTGACGTCACAATCTAGCAAATGCACATTCTCACTACTACTGTAACGGTCATTTCCAAGGTCATCATAACGGTAATTTCCAAAATCATTGCAACGGTCGTTTCCAATGTCGTTATAACGGTCATTTCCAAGGTCATTATAACGGTTGTTTTCATCGTGATGGGCCTTTCGCGAATCTATTAGGTACCCCATCAGCATGTCAGGGCTGGTCAAAGTCTAGGGAAATAATATGTAATAGTGGTGATTGTGACATCTCCACCAATGTTAGTGGTGGATGTGCCTGGTTCACTTACCTATTACTTGCAGTCGCAAACCTAAAAGAAATTAATATTTTTGAACCTGATTTTATAAATGACTTTCCTTACACTCAGTTATTTTATGCCTTAGCAACTGCACTTTTGAATCTTTTCATGAGTGGGTAGGTTATTTATGGACCAAGTCAAATTGAATGAGGTGATGTAGACGACATTTGTGCCAAGCATTTATACCTACTTAACAAAATGGAAATTCCTTCTAAATCTACTTTATCCTATATACATATGTGGATGTGAAATACTCTGCCATCCCTGGCCCTCTAGGTTGATGTTATTGGGTAGGTACTCTTTGCTCTCTGGCCATACATAGGTATAATACAAGTATTTATAATGAAAGTAGGTACCTACCTACCTAGATAAATTGAGTGATGCTGTGTTTCCATTTGTTTTTATTGTACAGACAGGCGCCCGAAAACACTCAAAACAACCAAACATATGTTAACCCTCTTTTCAAACCAGCAGTACGTGATTACACCACTTTCTGAGAGATTTCTGAAGTTAAACAACATTGTGGGTGGCTGGGTGGTTGGTATCTTAAACAAAGTACAAAAACGTAAATTGAACCGAAACCATTAAAGCAGAACAAAACGATACCTAATAATTTATTTACATATTTAGTTTTCGAAATTGTAGCAGAAAAACAAAATAGCCAATTGTCAATTTACGTGTCCACAATCAAGGTAGCAGCCATCCAGTAAAGCTAGATGAGGAGGTAGCCAATTCCTTACGAATTACTGAAACAGTGATTATCTGGACACAATGACAGGTAACTGAGAGCTTCTGTTGGGTTCAATCAAATCTCCTAGAAGAGGGTTAAAAGCGTTCACCTCTGCTCTTAGAGAAGAGTTATAAACAATTCTCTGATAGTTCTGTTGTTATTTCATTGATAGTTGTTGTTTTATTGATAGTTTTTAGATTGATTTCTTTCGCAAACTCAAGTGTTGGCCATATTAGACAACAGAAGGAGGCCAAGTACTCCCTAATGAGATAGAAACATTAGAAACCCCCTCACTCCATTCTAATGCACCAATAATACAGGCAGCCACTTTGTGATTTCGTAAGAAGTCTAGGGCTCTTCTAGATAACTAAAGGGAAAGTCACAAAACGTCTAACTAGGTCGCGGTGATATAGGGCGTTTATTATAGCCGATGGCCTTACTTGTACTAATAAATACAGTTTACTAAGAAAAGATTTGTGTTATTGATGGGATTCGAACCCACACTTTGCCTACAACTTCTTCCCCATCTATTGACCAATCAGAGAGAAGGGTACCGCATATGCTTCTTGTTTACAATGTAAACAAATATGAGAACACCATCTTCATTTTGTAAACAACTCATAACAATAGTCTAATGTCCTAATAATATTGTTTATCTCGTAAAAATTCATTGAATTATCTTAGGAATTAGGGTGGGTGTTATCTTCCGTTTGTACCAAGATAGAAAGATGAACGATTGCCCAGATGGCCACCCAAACACGATCCATATACCAAACACGATCAACGTTGCTTATCTTGAGTGAGGTACCTACTATTGCCCGTTTTGACGAACATCTACTAAAATTAGATTATCTAGGTACCTTTGTAGAAAAACACATTTATCAAATTGGTGGAGATGGCATTTTGTCAATACTTGTGGTGTAATACCTACTCTGGATAAAATACTGCAATATCGCAATGGCAAGATGAAGTTGAGTACATCAGTTTCCAACTGATCACCGACGTTAAGCAACGTTGTGCATGTTTGGTATCTGGACAGGTGACCAACATGTGCTGCTGTCTATTTCGTGTGCACACAGCCTCGTGAGGATAATAAAGGATCTACTTGAATTACCACCGGAAACTGAGGGCATAAAAAAAGCCCAAGGATTACTCTGAGGAGTCTAAGGGTTACCTCTTAATATGTTCTTGTTGTTTACTAATGCAAAGGAATTGATTATTTCATTTTCCTTGATCTAACCTCTTAATATAACGTCACCTTTTTCACTGAGTACACCCTGTAGGTAACCAAGATAGAAAGATGAACGATTGCCCAGATGGCCACCCAAACACGATCCATATACCAAACACGATCAACGTTGCTTATCTTGAGTGACGTACCTACTATTGCCCGTTTTGACGAACATCGACAAAAATTAGATTATCTACCTTTATAGAAAAACACATTTATCAAATTGGTGGAGATGGCATTTTGTCAATACTTGTGGTGTAATACCTACTCTGGATAAAATACTGCAATATCGCAATGGCAACATGAAGTTGAGTACATCAGTTTCCAACTGATCATCGAAGTTAAGCAACGTTGTGCATGGTTGGTATCGGGACAGGTGACCGATTGTGTTGCTGACTATTTCGGGTGCACACAGCCTCGTGAGGATAATTACCAGCGAATTACCAGCGGAAACTGAGGGCATAAAAAAAGCCCAAGGATTACTATAAGGGTTACCTCTTGATATGTTCTTGTTGTTTACTAATGCAAAGGAATTGATTGATTATTATGTCATTTTCCTTGATATAACCTCTTAATATAACATCACCTTTTTCACTGAGTACACCCTGTAGGTACATGAAGTTGATAATATTGACGATATCCCGATCAAAATCTCATTCATTCATTTTATAGCCATAGTTACATATATGTATGTATACATACTACGTATCTACCTATTTATTGGATAGATAATAATTGAACCACCTCAAATTAATACTCATATAGTTCACCGAGCCATATCCATTAAACTTATTATAGGTACCTATTAACGTAATGATTATTATGCAATTGTTATTATACAGTTAAGATTTACACAATAAGAAATTCATTACCAGTGTCGTAGGTATGTTAGGGGGCATTCTGTTGAAATCCAGATACCTAATACCTAGAGATTGAGATCTTTTTAAACTACCTATCTGTAAACTTATGTGTCTTTACGATCAACGTATAAAATATCAATTACTGAACAAACAGGTTTTAAAGAGAGAACTGTAAGAACGAAGGTCTTGCCGTCCTGAAATCGAAGAGAGAAGGAGGACAGGATAGGAGAAAGCCAGCCGTTCCGAGAACGAACTTTTCCTGTGTAGGATAATCGTTTAGGATCCTGTTTAGGATCGAACCCACGACCAAGTGCTTAAAAAGAAGGAGTGCTACAAGCTAACTATGCTGGCTGCCTGTAGCTTAGGTATCACTTATCAGTCTTATTACACCTTTGATACATGAGGGGTCAGGAGAGGCGATCCCATTTATAAATCAAACCATCGATGGTGGGATTCGAACCCGGGACCTTCTGCATGGCAAGCAAGCGCGTTACCACTGGACTAACCGTGCCCCCGCTTATCACTTATCCTTATCAGTCTTCTTACACATTTGATACATGAGAGGTCAGGAGAGGCGATCCCATTTATAAATCACACCGTCCTCCCCTGATCTACCACACATGTTAATCAGATGAGAGCAATCTAATTCTCGATGGTGGGATTCGAACCCGGGACCTTCTGCATGGCAAGCAAGCGCGTTACCACTGGACTAACCGTGCCCCCGCTTATCACTTATCAGTCTTCTTACACCTTTGATACATGAGAGGTCAGGAGAGGCGATCCCATTTATAAATCAAACCGTCCTCCCCTGATCTACCACACATGTTAATCAGATGAGAGCAATCAAATTCACTATAATATGGGCCACCCTGATTTTGTTTATAAATTCCCCAAATCTAAACTAAGAGTCGAACATGTAGGTCTGGCGGTAACGAGAGTGTCTTTCTCAACTGGAGTACCTGGGTTCGATTCGCTTTGAAAAGTTTAGTTGTAGGCAATCATGAATGACGTTCTGCTTAGGTCGAGTTTTACCACCATGGATTGTCTTAGGATTGAGTTCAATTCGAGGTTGACCTGGCTATTAAGTTTAGGCAAATCCTCGTTTCATCTCAAACCCGAGTTGAAAAACCCCCGCATTAATCTCAAGCCTACACCAAGAACGTTTATCTCACACAAGTGTTGAAATGTTGTTTTCTTTTTCTCTTTTGAACACGAAAATTGTGGGACATCTTCAATTCTTCAAACATAAACTTATGAAGTGTGTTTTATTTTATTTTTTAATAACCCCTATTCTATTCTTGTTTTCTTTCCCATTCTCGAATCTTTTCTTTTTCCTCTCTTCTCTCTGTTCTACCCTTCTTTTCTTTTCGCCCTCCTTCTCATTTCTCTTAATTTCTCCCGTCTGTTCTCTTCTTTCTTCTCTCCACTCCCATTCTTTTCTCTCTCTTCTCTTCACTTCTAATCTCTCGTCTCTTCTATTCTCTCAGGATTCCATATTTATACAACGTACACTGTTTGTAATGTATACAGGGTTAACACATGAACGGTTTGAAAATCCCGAAGATTATTATAGACCTGGTACACTTGGAGTCTGTATTTGATGTATTGGATCTGTACCTGTGGTTCAGGTAAGAGTAGGCTTAGATCGGCCCCCTACGGGCTTCTAAGGCCCAACGGAGCTTGGAAACTGGAAACTAATGAGAAAATGTCCTCTAGCTGTTAAATTATGTTTGCCAAATTTCATGAAAATTGGACCAACCGTTCTAAAGTTATGGCGAAACAAAAGGGCAAACTAAATTGAAGAGAGATTTTCTTTCTTTCTTTTGAAAGTCGCTAGTCGTCAAGTTAAAATCATTTCCGTTAAATAAAATCACGGTAAAAAAAGGAGAAAGCAACGGGCTCTTCTCGCTATCAATGCTCTCCGTCCCCCGTCTTTTAAAAACGAGAGAGCACATAATGCATTGCTTGTTTCATGTAACGCCTGCCAGCTCTCCTCTCGACCCTTCATCTCTTGTTTACAACTTACTCTTTCCACGTTGTGCGTTTGTTGTGTTTATATACGCATCTTTTCTTCCATCAAAATAGCTACTCAGTTGTCCTCACGAGGCTGAGTGCACCCCAAATTCCAATCACAGGGTAAAAAAGACTTTGACTCGGGAATCGAACCTCGAGAACCACTGGGTTGATGCTACAAAATGCAAAAACTGCTGATACAAAATGTACAACATTGTTATGTACCCGCTGTTCAAGTAGTCAAGTACCCATGTACAAAATGTACAAGAAATAAATAAATTGTTGGCAATGAATTCTAAATGATATTGTACTGTGTACTTGGATTTTATTTACTATTTAAAATACATAATTACGAGGGGGGTTTTGATATATGGGTATTTTTTACAGTTTTCTTTATTTATTGCAAAATGGCCGGCCGGCCCTTCTTTCAAAGACCTCATATAAACAAGGCTATTACTAGACTATGAGTTATAGTAAGTTATAACTTATAATACAAGATAAATACAAATTGGATAAGCCCAGCTTTGTGAGCTTTGTTCCTGATTCCGTGTGATCTCTTAAAAATATATGTGACTAGACTATTTTCTGAAGAACTTACACTAGGTTCTAAACTGGTGAGATCTCAAGTCGTACCTACCTACATAAGTACATAGCTACAACAGTTTACTTGATTTGTTTAAAGCAAAATATTTTTGTGGAGCAATGCCAGCCGTTCCGAGAACGAACATTATCCCATCAGGATAAAATCCGCCCCGGGCGGGAATCGAACCCGCGGCCTAGCGCTTACAAGGGTCATAGGTTTGATAGAGGGGATTGTAACAACGAAGGTCCTATCGTCCCGAAGAGAGATGGAGGATTAGGATAGCATAAAGTTCGCCTCGGGCGGGAATCGAATCCGCGACCTAACACTTCGCTGGCTCTGAACAAAGTGTCGAATAGTTTAAAAAGGTTCCGATTGGTTCCATCTTTCCATCAATAGCCAATAACGTTCATGGGTAACTTCACGCGGAATCGAATGGTGAAACTTTTAGAACTGTCCGACTTAATGTAATAGAAAGTCGTGTGATGTTCACACCAGATTTTTTAGATATCGGATCTCCCGCGCGCTAGGCGAGTTTAGTAACCACCACTATGCCACGGGAGCTGGCAATCGGCACTACAATTAATTAACTATCTATCTTTCGTCTTTGAACGCCAATAATTAATAAATTAAATAATTAGATATTTTTTTTTCTCACCTGTTGTCGTCATAGTATTACGTCGTGACATATCCAACACTTCATCCGCCTCACCGGGTTCCGTTCTGGTGACGTCACAATCTATGTTCGTTCTCGGAACGGCTGGCTTTCTCCTATCCTGTCTTCCTTCTCTCTTCGATTTCGGGACGATAATAATAATAATAATAATAATAGTGCTTACACATTCTCACTACTACTGTAACGGTCATTTCCAAGGTCATCATAACGGTAATTTCCAAAGTCATTGCAACGGTCGTTTCCAATGTCGTTATAACGGTCATTTCCAAGGTCATTATAACGGTCGTTTTCATCGTGATGGGCCTTTCGCGCCCTTTCCTCGTGAGTTTTGGGCCCCGAGCCTCCTTTGGGTCCATTTGGAGGGCCCCGCCTTAGCAGAATGTCCGTGATAGAAAATGGTGTTATATTGGGAATGTTTTTCATCCTAGCAGGATGATGGGATGGCAGGCTAGATGGGTTTCTTCTGCCCGGAGTAACCGGAGTTCTTCGCATGGGGAGATCAGAATGTCTTGGGTCCGATGAGATTGGGTCGGTGATGGAGAAAGAAGTAGTTAGGGTTGTTTATTCAACGGCATGGTTTAAACAGAAAAACAATCAAATTTTAAATTCTTACAACTGTCATAGTTAAATTTCATTTTACAAGATTTTTAGAGGCATGATGGCACCCTCATATTTCAGGAAATTAACAAGGTGTACCTACTTTTATATTAAAAACTTATGAAAGATAGGTACCATTGTGAGAAGAAAAATAAAAATCCAATTTGATTAATAAAGAAAAAATACTATAAGGTACCTAAATAAATAAACACGCTTATTCTTGGAATAATAACATTTGTTCTGTCGCACTTATAGGTAGTTAAATAATTAAAAAAACTTTCACTGTTAAACGAAAAGCGGTCACAAAAACCGAATATTTTTTTTTTGTCCGGTAAATAACCAAAAATTAAATTTCGTCTTTTAAATCAGCTTTTTCTACGTTAATTTTTCCTTCTTCTACGCTAAAAAATCCGTTCGTAACAGGAAAAAAGATTAAAATCTCGTCACAGTTTGTAACTATCTCTGGTTAACCAAATATTCTTATTGAAATAAATATTTTGACAGTCAAAGCTTGACATTTAGATCATCTTAATAGGGCGCTAATAAGCACTTGTTCAGCAGCCAATAGGGAGTCGAAATCTAGAAGCATGCGTTCGACAATCAGCCAATGAGCGACGAGGATTTCAAGATGTTTTTTAAAAGAGGGTCGCTTCGAGAATTTGGAAGTGTTAAATCTGTTATCACTCTTTTTACTTTCTTTATCATAATATATTTTTTTAGATTGTGGTTGAGGGTGATTTTTTCAAGGGGATTGAGAGAGAGAGATCTTGGTCGCTTATCCAAATAGAAAGGGCCTCTCCATATCATGCAACCCTTCCTGAATTGTTTAATTAGGTTGGATGGTAGTTGAACGGAGTAAAGACAGCTTTAACGGAGTAAAGACACAGGTCCACACATAGTCAACGGCCGTCAATCGACGAGGTGAATCTATGTTGTCGGCAGAGTGGACGGTTTCAGTCATCGATGGACCGTCGACTATGTGTGCGGACACAGCTCAAGATCTTTGTTTTAACGTTAACTGGAGGATTGGCATTTATACGTGTTAACCCTTTCAGTAATTCGATATACCCTGAGAAAAAAAAATAAGGAGAAAAAATACCTTCTAGGTACCTACAGCGAAGAATGTAGGGTATCCTATTCAAGGTTCACGAGAAGTAAACTAGTCATCGCCATTAATGCGTGTGTTGCACATTGCATACTCAAATAGCTTCACGGCGTTCATACAAATTGTTACTTCATTTCACGTATCAAGAGTGTTCTTTTCTGGAGTTTTTCCCGGAAACTGGTGTAGGTACCCACTTATTGGTACCTGTTGCTCAAATATCAAAACTTTGTTACCTACATACGTGTTTATGATATAGATACGAGAGCACACAACACCTACTTAATGTTTACCTACCTACATCCTACATGTAGGTATAATGTAAACTGGTATTATGAGTGTTATAATGTCAATAACTTGAAAAGACATTGGCTGAGATAGGAACAAAAAATATTAATTAAAAAAACTCCCACGTGGGTTTTATTTATCTTAAATTTTAATTAAATGATACCTGTATAATAAAATTTATATTCCAAACTTTACGCGTGATTTTTTCCTCTTCAACATATTATTATGAAGCTCGTACCTACCTATCTCACCTTTTTTATTTTTTTTTTTTTATTTTTTTTAATTTTTCCCACTTTAACAATCTCTTGTCCTTCGTGGGGCCTCTCCTAAGGCGTTATATTTTTGTGTAAAAGCCGATGAGCTTTAGGTATTCCAGCACGGCCTTCACTCCCTCAGGCTCATCAAGCAGGGAGGGCTTGCTGCTCAGAGTAGAACGTACGGGTGCATTGCGGACGCATTCTAATAGGTGTTTGACAGTTAGGTTTTCACCACAGGAACATAGAGGGGGCGTGGTTCTCTCAAACAGGTAACTGTGAGTGACTCTAGTGTGGCCTATTCTTATCCTGCTAAGGACTACCTCATCATATCTCCTGGACTGTTGGGATGTTTTCCAGGTCGAAATTATAGGGCAAACATGTTTGTAGATTGTAGGTTGGTAATTGAGGAAATTTTAGAATTTTTGACCCCGTTGTGCTTTTATGGGCTGTCGACAGACCAATACTGTGAGTGAGTTATAATAGCGAGTCACCTACAGACTGCTTTACTTCTCAAGGATGATCATAAAACCTAAACAAGTCAAAGAAATCAGTCCTAAAAGAACCCTGTCCTTCGTAAGAAGTCTAGGGCTCTTCTAGATAACTAAAGGGAAAGTCACAAAACGTCTAACTAGGTCGCGGTGATATAGGGCGTTTATTAGAGCCGATGGCCCTACTTGTACTAATAAATACAGTTTACTGAGAAAAGATTTGTGTTCTTGATGGGATTCGAACCCACACTTTTCCTACAACTTCTTCCCCATCTATTGACCAATCAGAGAGAAGGGTACCGCATATGCTTCTTGCTTCTTGTTTACAATGTAAACAAATATGAGAACACCATCTTCATTTTGTAAACAACTCATAACAATAGCCGAGTTTTTTTTACATTCATTTCTGAGTAATACTTAAGTACCTACCTCGGTACTTGGTATTATTTTCGTCCTCAAAATCTTACAAACATATTCTCATACCCACAGATTTACTGTTTTGTTATCTTTGTTCAAGTTCATATTAATAATATTGACTTATTATTAAATCCTTTATAATCTGAAGAGCCTCATCTTCAAATATTTTAACGGGTTACTTTCTGGTGTTCTCGTGTTGACCCAGCACTGAAATGGGAAGTATTGTGTCTCTTTCAAGTTCATATTAATAATATTGACTTATTATTAAATCCTTTATAATCTGAAGAGCCTCATCTTCTTCTAATGAGTGTTTTTCAAGAGGAATCATCCTATCCTGTTTGTTTACACTATGTATAGCCTAGAAGGCGGG
This sequence comes from Diaphorina citri, assembly GCF_000475195.1. Classification (NCBI taxonomy): domain Eukaryota; kingdom Metazoa; phylum Arthropoda; class Insecta; order Hemiptera; family Psyllidae; genus Diaphorina; species Diaphorina citri. The sequence continues at coordinate 178,385 of NW_007377926.1, read as the reverse complement.
AGGGGATGTAATGGGATTATTTGATAGTAATTAAGGATGTAATAGAGATCCTGTGATACTCTTCACTCTAAATCAATCAGGATTCCATATTTATACAACGTACACTGTTTGTAATGTATACAGGGTTAACACATGAACGGTTTGAAAATCCCGAAGATTGTTTATCGGATCCTGTGTATCAGGTCTCCGTTCTATAAATACGAATCTACCTATTTATTTAAAGAGAGAGAGAGAGAGAGAGAGAACCTTTAAAACATTAGCAATGTCTTGATTTTGTTTTCGATACCTACTGTACAACGTTTTTTTCCGCCCTGTACCTATTATAAAGGGGTGAGGAGATGGGTATGTAATAATTATGAGGCTTCTGCTCATCTTTTCCTCATCTTCTTCTAATGAGTGTTTTTCAAGAGGAATCATCCTATCCTGTTTGTTTACACTATGTATAGCCTAGAAGGCGGGAGGGGATGTAATGGGATTATTTGATAGTAATTAAGGATGTAATAGAGATCCTGTGATACTCTTCACTCTAAATCAATCAGGATTCCATATTTATACAACGTACTGTTTGTAATGTATACAGGGTTAACGGTTTGAAAATCACATGAACGGTTTGAAAATCCCGAAGATTGTTTATCGGATCCTGCTGATGTGTATCAGGTCTCCGTTCTATAAATACGAATCTACCTACCTATTTATTAAAGAGAGAGAGAGAGAGAGAGAACCTTTAAAACATTAGCGATTGTCTTGATTTTGTTTTCGATACCTACTGTACAACATTTTTTTCCGCCCTGTAGATACCTATTATAAAGGGGTGAGGAGATGGGTATGTAATAATTGCCGAAGATTGTTTATCGGATCCTGTGTATCAGGTCTCCGTTCTATAAATACGAATCTACCTATTTATTTAAAGAGAGAGAGAGAGAGAACCTTTAAAACATTAGCAATGTCTTGATTTTGTTTTCGATACCTACTGTACAACGTTTTTTTCCGCCCTGTACCTATTATAAAGGGGTGAGGAGATGGGTATGTATAATAATTATTCATTAAATTATCTTAGGAATTAGGGTGGGTGTTATCTTCCGTTTGTACCAAGATAGAAAGATGAACGATTGCCCAGATGGCCACCCTTCCATATACCAAACACGATCAACGTTGCTTATCTTGAGTGACGTACCTACTATTGCCCGTTTTGACGAACATCGACTAAAATTAGATTATCTACCTTTGTAGAAAAACACATTTATCAAATTGGTGGAGATGACATTTTGTCAATACTTGTGGTGTAATACCTACTCTGGATAAAATACCTACTGCAATATCGCAATGGCAACCTGAAGTTGAGTACATCAGTTTCCAACTGATCATCGAAGTTAAGCAACGTTGTGCATGGTTGGTATCTGGACAGGTGACCAACATGTGCTGACTATTTCGGGTGCTCACAGCCTCGTGAGGATAATAAAGGATCTACCTACTTGAATTACCACAGCGGAAACTGAGGGCATAAAAAAAGCCCAAGAATTACTATAAGGGTTACCTCTTGATATGTTCTTGTAGTTTACTAATGCAAAGGAATTGATTATTATGTCATTTTTCTTGATATAACCTCTTAATATAACATCACCTTTTTCACTGAGTACCTACACCCTGTAGGTATATGAAATTGATAATATTGACGATATCCCGATCAAAATCTCATTCATTCATTTTATAGCCATAGTTACATAGGTATGTTTAGATACACTATCTACCTATTTATTGGATAGATAATAATGGAAGAATCATGGTTTTTGTCATCTCCACTAGTGATGCAGTCAAAATCGGACCTATACCGTTCGAGAGTAAAGAAAGTAATAGTCAAATTCACTTCCTTTTGCAACGTCAACTAGTTAGCTTGTAGGGTAGCGCGTTTGCCTTTTAAGCGCTAGGTCGCGGGTTCGATTTTATCCTGAACGGATAAGGTTCGTTTTCCGAACGGCTGGCTTTCTCCTATCCTGCCTTCCTTCAATTTCAGGACGATAAGACCTTATTAGCAGATATAGCTCCCTCTGTCAAACCTCTAAAATAAAACTTCTGATCAAGTTATACACAACTTTGGTGCTCACAGTCTCACACACTGCTCACTGTAGCATAGTAGGATTTTCCAAATATCCTAATAATCTCAGCACCCACAATGTTTAGATACCTATACCATGCTGGCACCGATCGTTATGCACATTTATATTATACCTACCTACCTAGCTCCTCATTTTCCTGACGAGGCTGAGTGAGCCCAGCGACAGTCACTCACGGAATCAATCATTTGTATGAATTCATTATCAGTGTCGTAGGTATGTTAAGGGGCATTCTGTTGAAATCCAGATACCTAATACCTAGAGATTGAGATCTTTTTAAACTATCTGTAAACTTATGTGTCTTTACGATCAACGTAAATATATCAATTACTGAACAAACAGGTTTTAAAGAGAGAACTGTAAGAACGAAGGTCTTGCCGTCCTAAAATCGAAGAGAGAAAAAGCCAGCCGTTCCGAGAACGAACTTTTCCTGTTTAGGATGATCGTTTAGGATCCTGTTTAGGATCGAACCCAGGACCAAGCGCTTAACTCATATAGTTCACCGAGCCATATCCATTAAACTTATTATAGGTACCTATTAACGTAATGATTATTATGCAATTGTTATTATACAGTTGAGATTTACACAATAAGAAATTCATTATCAGTGTCGTAGGTATGTTAAGGGGCATTCTGTTGAAATCCAGATACCTAATACCTAGAGATTGAGATCTTTTTAAACTATCTGTAAACTTATGTGTCTTTACGATCAACGTAAATATATCAATTACTGAACAAACAGGTTTTAAAGAGAGAACTGTAA
>NW_007377926.1:161509-175096 GCF_000475195.1 Diaphorina citri | reverse complement strand
ACGCTTGATGTGGCCTGTGGCGTGGCATGCCCATCCCGTAGTTTGCCTTTCGTCAGATGGGCGAGAAGGGGCACAATACTTCCCATTTAGGTGCTGGGTCAACACGAGAACACCAGAAAGTAACCCGTTGAAATATTTGCAATCGAAAAACGAGTACAAATTTTTGTCGATGGTGGGATTCGAACCCGGGACCTTCTGCATGGCAAGCAAGCGCGTTACCACTGGACTAACCGTGCCCCCGCTTATCACTTATCAGTCTTCTTACACCTTTGATACATGAGAGGTCAGGAGAGGCGATCCCATTTATAAATCAAACCGTCCTCCCCTGATCTACCACACATGTTAATCAGATGAGAGCAATCAAATTCACTATAATATGGGCCACCCTGATTTTGTTTATAAATTCCCCAAATCTAAACTAAGAGTCGAACATGTAGGTCTGGCGGTAATGAGAGTGTCTTTCTCAACTGGATTACCTGGGTTCGATTCGCTTTAAAAAGTTTAGTAGTAGGCAATCATGATCGATTCGTGAAACGTGAATGACGTTCTGCTTAGGTCAAGTTTTACCACCGTGGATTATTCTCAGGATAGAGCTCAATCCGAGGATGACCTGGGTAATAAGTTTAGGCAAATCCTCGTTTCATCTCAATCCCGAGTTGGAAAACCCCCGCATTAATGTCAAGTCTACATCAAGAATGTTTATCTCACACAAGTGTTAAAATGTTGTTTTCTTTTTCTCTTTTGAACACGAAAATTGTGGGACATCTTCAATTCTTCAAACATACACTTATGAAGTGTGTTTTATTTTATTTTTTAATAACCCCTATTCTATTCTGTTTTCTTTCCCATTCTCGAATCTTTTCTTTTTCCTTCTCTTCTCTCTGTTCTACCCTTCTCTTCGTCCTCCTTCTCATTTCTCTTAATTTCTCTCGTCTGTTCTCTTCTTTCTTCTCTCCACTCCCATTCTTTTTTCTCTCTTCTCTTCACTTCTAATCTCTCGTCTCTTCTATTCTATATTTTCTTCTCTTTCGTTCTCTCTTTGCTTTTTCTTCTCTTCAGAAATGAAATGTCTTTCGTTCTCCTTCTATTCTCTCACCTAAATAATCTGTCTTGTTTCGCTTTAATGTCAAGTGATTAGTGACCCTAGAGAAAAGATGAAAGAAATTTCGAGTTAAATATTTTACATCTTCAAATTTCGTTAAAATCTTGTTTCATTTTCCTTTCGAATTAATTTGTTGACGTACAAGGGCCATACAAGACGATTGTGGAGATTTTACATGCATTTTAACCTCTACATACAGAATTTGAAACAATTAACAAAAATATCTAGTTGACAGTAAAAACAAAATAGGTACCTAGTAGAAATGTAAAAATATTAATGAATATGGAAAAAAAATCTCGAATAAAGAGAGCGCTTTTTAGTAAAACGTTGAATGAATCTTTAGTATGTATCTAAGTTCTGACTTAGATATTATAACTAGTTCGTATAGTTCCACCCCTCTCTTAGATAAGGCAATTATAAGAGAAATCTGTTGAAATTTGAACCATTTGCTAACGAAATACCAAATTCGAATCAGAATCTCCAAAAGGCACTTAAAAATATCGAAAATACCCAATACCTATATGTAGGTTAATGATCTTCAATAGTGCTTGAAAATACTTGAAATGTCGAAAGCCTGGCTTGAAATCAATCAAAACAATTAGAATTTCATACTTGTATATTGTTCTATGGAGTTTAATTGAATCTATTAGGTACCCCATCAGCATGTCAGGGCTGGTCAAAGTCTAGGGAAATAATATGTAATAGTGGTGATTGTGACATCTCCACCAATGTTAGTGGTGGATGTGCCTGGTTCACTTACCTATTACTTGCAGTCGCAAACCTAAAAGAAATTAATATTTTTGAACCTGATTTTATAAATGACTTTCCTTACACTCAGTTATTTTATGCCTTGGCAACTGCACTTTTGAATCTTTTCATGAGTGGGTAGGTTATTTGTAGACCAAATCAGATTGAATGAGGTGTAGACGACATTTGTGCCAAGCATTTATACCTACTTAACAAAATGGAAATTCCTTCTAAATCTACTTTATCCTATATACATATGTGGATGTGAAATACTCTGCCATCCCTGGCCCTCTAGGTTGATGTTATTGGGTAGGTACTCTTTGCTCTCTGGCCATACATAGGTATAATACAAGTATTTATAATGAAAGTAGGTACCTACCTACCTAGATAAATTGAGTGATGCTGTGTTTCCATTTGTTTTTATTGTACAGACAGGCGCCCGAAAACACTCAAAACAACCAAACATATGTTAACCCTCTTTTCAAACCAGCAGTAATGGAAATTCCTTCTAAATCTACTTTATCCTATATACATATGTGGATGTGAAATACTCTGCCATCCCTGGCCCTCTAGGTTGATGTTAGTGGGTATAGGTACTCTTTGCCCTCTGGCTCTGGCCATACAACATAACCAGATATATGTAGGTATAATACAAGTATTTATAATGAAAGTAGGTACCTACCTACCTAGATAAATTGAGTGCTGCTGTGTTTCCATTTGTTTTCATTGTACAGACAGGCGCCCGAAAACACTCAAAACAACCAAACATATGTTAACCCTCTTTTCAAACCAGCAGCACGTGATTACACAACTTTCTGAGAGATTTCTGAAGTTAAACAACATTGTGGGTGGCTGGGTGGTTGGTATCTTAAACAATGTACAAAAACGTAAATTGAACCGAAACCATTAAAGCAGAACAAAACGATACCTAATAATTTACATATTTACTTTTCGAAATTGTAGCAGAAAAACAAAATAGCCAATTGTCAATTTACGTGTCCACAATAAAAGTAGCAGCCATCCGTTGGTATCTTAAACAATGTACAAAAACGTAAATTGAACCGAAACCATTAAAGCAGAACAAAACGATACCTAATAATTTACATATTTAGTTTTCGAAATTGTAGCAGAAAAACAAAATAGCCAATTGTCAATTTACGTGTCCACAATAAAAGTAGTAAAGCTAGATGAGGAGGTAGCCAATTCCTTACGAATTACTGAAACAGTGATTATCTGGACACAATGACAGGTAACTGAGAGCTTCTGTTGGGTTCAATCAAATCTCTTAGAAGAGGGTTAAAAGCGTTCACCTCTGCTCTTAGAGAAGACTTCTGGACACAATGACAGGTAACTGAGAGCTTCTGTTGGGTTCAATCAAATCTCCTAGAAGAGGGTTAAAAGCGTTCACCTCTGCTCTTTGTGAACGGAGTAAAGACAGCTTTAACGTAGTAAAGACACAGGTCCACACATTGTCTATGGCCGTCAATCGACGAGGTGAATCTATGTTGTCGAGGCAGTGTGGACGGTTTCAGTCATCGATGGACTGTCGACTATGTGTGCGGACATAGCTTAAGATCTATGTTTTAACGTTAACTGGAGGATTGGCATTCATACGTGTTAACCCTTTCAGTAATTCAGTGTAGTTTACCTGTATACCTATGTCTGTTCTTTCCACGATAACTCTTGAACGATTCGTCCGATTTTGCTGAAATCTGGCAAGCATGTTTGTAGGTTGGTAATATTGAGGAAATTTTAGAATTTTTGACCCCGTTGTGCTTTTATGGGCTGTCGACAGACCAATATTGTGAGTGAGTTACAATAGCGAGTTACCTATAGGCTGCTTTACTTCTCAAGGATGATCATAAAATGAAGAAGAAGAAGAAGAAGAAGAAAAAAAGACCATGAAGAAGTACGTATATTTTTACTAAGTATTACTAAGTATTGCAATCGGTCCAAAATTTCAAAATCGGGAAATGGTTGGAAATATCCGTTTTGGGATTCCCTGATGTCAAAAAAGTGGTTTTTAGCCCATGGTCTGTACATATGTATGTACGTACGTACTACAGGTTTAAATGGGAAAAAGTTGCAAAATTTCAAAATCGGGAAATGGTTGGAAATATCCGTTTTGGGATTCCCTGATGTCAAAAAAGTGGTTTTTAGCCCATGGTCTGTACGTATGTATGTACGTAGGTACTACAGGTTTAAATGGGAAAAAGTGAAAAGTTTTTCAAAATCGGGAAATGGTTGGAAATATCCGTTTTGGGATTCCCTGATGTCAAAAAAGTAGTTTTTAGCCCATGGTCTGTACGTATGTATGTACGTACGTACTACAGGTTTAAATGGGAAAAAGTGAAAAGTTGTGAACAAAATATCTCTAGAACGGTTTGTCGTAAAGCGATGAAATTTGGTATGATATACGGGTATGGTCCAAGGACGCGACCTGTAACAATTTGGTAAAAATCGGACAGTCACTCATCCAGATATCAACCAAAGTCAATGTTGCTTCGGACTTCGAAAAAAAATCCAATTTTTTGTATACTTTAAATGATTCCTTATTACACGGGGAGTATTTTAAGATAGAAAATTTTCCACCAAAAAATGGCCGCCGTAGGCGGCGCAAAAAAAAGGTTAAATTTTTGAACATTTTAAACGATTTCTTATTACATGGGGAGTATTTTGAAATAGAAAAATTTCGGCCAAAAATCGGCCGCCATATAGGCCACTTGGGACTTGATTTTTTTTTTCATTCCGCAAATGTAATAGAAAGTCGTGTGATGTTCACACCAGATTTTTTGATAATGCATAAATAATGGAACTCGTAAGTGGAATAGGCGGATTTCGTTCTAAATCAATATTTTTTTCGCTGATTTTCAGGGAAATGTACAAATCGTGTATCAGATGGCGGAATAAAATTCGAGCGTTCTACAATTCAAATACGTATTCTGCAAATGTAATAGAAAGTCGTGTGATGTTCACACCAGATTTTTTTTTTTCATTCCGCAAATGTAATAGAAAGTCGTGTGATGTTCACACCAGATTGTTGATATTACATAAATAATGGAACTCGTAAGTGGAATAGGTGGATTTCGTTCTAAATCAATATTTTTTTCGCTGATTTTCAGGGAAATGTACAAATCGTGTATCGGATGGCGGAATAAAATTCGATCGTTCTACAATAGTCACCACAAGTGGTTTCAGATTGCCCGAACATTTCTTTATCTTTGGTCTGTCCTGACTATCTTCATTATCAGGAGTAATACCACTTCTGGGAGTGCTATTGATTCTAGGAGTACTGCTCCTTCTAAGATTGTTACTGGTGGTTGTTTTATGATCAATATTGGCTTCATTTTTTAAACTAGGGCGAACTCCATCAGTTGTTTCGTCGTTTGTTTTATCGTTTTTGTCCGGCACAGTTATAGTAGAAGTTGGGTTAGTTTTAGCTGTGAATCTGCTCGCAGGTGGATTGGAAGTTGTTTGAGTATCTCGATCATCACTTGGAATTTTTTCGCTAGTGTCTACCTTCGTCCAAGGTATCAATGGAGTAATAGGACTCGAGCGGGTTCTGCCAGGGATTCTATCTTGAGGATTTAACCAGTATGGGTTGAAGAGTCTCTGGACATCCTCATTGACAGTTGGATGGATTCCAACATTGTCTGCGGTGCTAGGAGTGTTTTTGGTGAAGGTAGAACAAGGAGTGGTTATACTTGTCCTCATGGTCTCGTATCTGCCTTTGAAGCGATTCTGCCAGTACGGATTGAAATTTGGTTGTTCCGCATCTTGATCTTTGTCTGGTAGTTTTGGTGCGTTGAATACTTTCCGGGGTGTTTCAGATGTAGTTGTGTGAACATTGTTGGTTGTGAGTCTGCTGTTTTGAGTTATCCAATATGGATCGAAATGGCTAGTGGCTGTTAATTTTGTTGTTGTACTCGTCCTTACTGTTGTTGGTGTCTGGGTGTCTATAGTTTGTTTACTTTCATTTTCCTTCATAACAATGAACGCCCTCAGATCCTCTGGAATATCCATACCACGTTGAATGTAATACAAGGCGGCTGCTATCCACGGTGGTAGCTCATATGTGGTTGTACTGTTTGGTAGTATGTCTACAGTTGTTAGTCGAGCTACATTCAGGATATTAGATTTTTCAGTTTTACTTTGAGCTTTTGGATCATTTCCTCCATATGAAATGGTTACCGGACTTTTTTCTTTCGCAATATTTTTCGTGACTGGGTACTTCTGATCGGTTGGTTCAACAATGGGATCATTGCCAAGACTTCTGGTTTTAAAATCAATTTTCGGATGGGTCCATTTAGGTGCTGGGTCAACACGAGAACACCAGAAAGTAACCCGTTGAAATATTTGTAAATCAATTTTCGGATGGGTTAGTTTGCGTTTTTTACCCGAAGGATCATCTTGTGTTTGATTTCTTTTCGAAGTGAACTGAGCACTGCTTTTTTCTTCTTTTCTATCTCTGGCAGAGCTCGTTCTCTGGAAATCAATTTTCGGATGGGTTAGTTTGCGTTTTTTACCCGAAGGATCATCTTGTGTTTGATTTCTTTTCGAAGTGAACTGAGCACTGCCTTTTTCTTCGTTTCTATCTCTGGCAGAGCTCGTTCTCTGACTATTGTCGGCACATGGACATTCTGTGGAAATATTGTCTTCGTTAGATGGCTTGGCTGGATTTGGTTTTACTATGTGATTGTGTCTTATGGTTTGGTCATCTCTTGCCTTAGCGTCCCCATTTTGTTCATCTGATTTACTGTCGTTACAGTTGGGTTTTTTGTTCTTTCCATCAACCACATTGAAATTCATTTTTAGCACTACTGAGTTGTCATTGAATGAGTTGTGGGCGTGAATTTTGGGTCCTCTATTTCCTTCAGATTTTGTCTCCAAGTTATTTCCAGTTATTGAGTGATTGTTTGGTTATGGTTTGGTCATCTCTTGCCTTAGCGTCCCCATTTTGTTCATCTGATTTACTGTCGTTACAGTTGGGTTTTTTGTTCTTTCCATCGACCACATTGAAATTCATTTTAAGCACTACTGAGTTGTCATTGAATGAGTTGTGGGCGTGAATTTTGGGTCCTCTATCTCCTTCAGATTTTGTCTCCAAGTTATTTTCAGTTATTGAGTGATTGTTTGAATATTTTCCATCCAGACTTTCATTTCCAGGAGTGTGCTCTTTTGGCTGATGTCCTCTACGTTGTGTATCAGTAGGATCTTCAAAAATAACTTGAGGTTTAAGCGTTACAATTTCTTTTGGATGAGAGCGCATTGTAAATTGATTAATGACTTGTTCAATTGGATTGGTTCCACGCGAGTTTTTCACGCGAGTTCCATCATGATCTTTGTCGTGAGGATCATAAACTATAATGTAAACAGGAGGTTCAGCTTCATTTTTCACCCCACCAGAGTCAGGGTAGGTATCCTCTTTATTTCTACCATCTTCATTACTAGGATTTTTGTCTGATGTTCCAGAATCAGGAGTTTTTACATTGGTTTCATCATAATGGTTTCTAGTAGTTGTAGTTCCACGTTTGTCTGTAGGATTGTATTCTTCTGTTGTACGTCTTTGTTTATCGACCACTTGATACTTCCCAGTTATAGTTTCTTGTTCGTTACCATTGTTATTACTTCTAGTCAAGGGTTTTCGTCTATCAGATTCGTCAATAGGGTTTTCATTTTTGGGTCCATATTTATCGTTTGCTTTAGGCTTTTTATTTGTAGGTCTATGTCTATGATGATCGAAATATTCATCATCCATGTTAGGTTTATTAGCATAGGGTTCAGTCGTTCTGTCTCTATGATCAGATCTGGTCTTTCCAGTTGTAAGTCCTTGTCTATTGGGACTTTGATCACTATCAGTTACATTGGATTCTTCCTCTCTCCAATTCATAGGTATGTTATAATAATGATGTTCGATGTCGTGTTTGGAAGGTTCAGAGTTATCTTTGTATTCTGGTTTCTCAGTTGTGTGGAATCGATGGGTATCCAGATAAACTTTGTGCATGACAACCTTGTAGATGGAATCCAAGAGGGAGTTGTACATTGGAGGACCTAGTACGTAGGATGTTGTGGTTTCTATTCTTGTTTCCCTGTCAGTACAGTAATGTTTGTGTTGCATGGCGTTGTAAATAGCTTTGGCTTCCGATAACGAGTTCGTCTCATATCTATGCCGCAAAGGGTTGAAATGAGTGACCTGTCCCCATGGGTGATTGTCAACGTTAGTATCATCTACTCCGTCACCATTGTACAATGGGTGACCTGGGACTTTGCTATCATTGTAGAATGTGTGATTGTAAACGTTGGTGTCATCTACTCCCTGCTCGTTGTCATGGTAATGTGGGTGACTGTGTTCGTTGGTTTGACCATGTTCTCCATTGCTTGGTTTAGCGTGGTCTGTGGATTGATTGTGCTGGTCTGGGTAACTGTGATAGAACTCGATTTCGTGTTCATGCTCCACTTCAATGTATTTAGGTTTGAGTATGGTATCTTTACGAGTATTGGCGACCTCCTTATAGTGTTGAATTAGTCTGTAGAGCTGGAATAAACAAAATATGAAGGTTAGATGAATATGTCATTGTATAATACAATACAATATTAAAATACAATTCACAATGTCATAACATATTCTTATTAAATTGTAATGTTAGCTGATGTCATTGTAAAGAACAAAATAAAATTACATTCTTTGGAAAAATTAAAATAATAATAATAATAATAATAACTGCTAAGTTTTTTTAGTGGTTTTAACCTAAATTCGGCGACAATGGAACAAATACCCCCTCCCTTACATTAACCTCATCCAGTCTGAGTATGGCCTGGAATAACCAACAGCACACGATTGTCCATGTCACCCGTCCGGATATCAACTTTGTTTAACTTGAGTTAGGTATCCGGCGGGAATTGGTGTATTTAAAGTGCTATCGCCTCTGGCTAATAAATAATAGCGATGGTGGTAAACCAAATTTTATCTAAAAATAATAATAAAAAATAATAATAATAAAAAAGAAGAAATAATTTATATTCGACAGATTTTTTTACTTTCTATTATTTATCATTACCATTACCTAAATAGGTAAACCTGCATACATATACATACTTGCTACTTACATCTTCGTAGGATTTGGGCGGACTTTCCGAATAGATGAATATAGAATAGAACACCAATATGATGCCAAACTTGAACAATTTACTCTGCATTTGGGTGACCTGGGACTTTGCTATCATTGTAGAATGTGTGATTGTAAACGTTGGTGTCATCTACTCCCTGCTCGTTGTCATGGTAATGTCGGTGACTGTGTACGTTGGTTTGACCATGTTCTCCATTGCTTGGTTTAGCGTGGTCTGTGGATTGATTGTGCTGGTCTGGGTAACTGTGATAGAACTCGATTTCGTGTTCATGCTCCACTTCAATGTATTTAGGTTTGAGTATGGTATCTTTACGAGTATTGGCGACCTCCTTATAGTGTTGAATTAGTCTGTAGAGCTGGAATAAACAAAATATGAAGGTTAGATGAATATGTCATTGTATAATACAATACAATATTAAAATACAATTCACAATGTCATAACATATTCTTATTAAATTGTAATGTTAGCTGATGTCATTGTAAAGAACAAAATAAAATTACATTCTTTGGAAAAATTAAAATAATAATAATAATAATAATAACTGCTAAGTTTTTTTAGTGGTTTTAACCTAAATTCGGCGACAATGGAACAAATACCCCCTCCCTTACATTAACCTCATCCAGTCTGAGTATGGCCTGGAATAACCAACAGCACACGATTGTCCATGTCACCCGTCCGGATATCAACTTTGTTTAACTTGAGTTAGGTATCCGTCGGGAATTGGTGTATTTAAAGTGCTATCGCCTCTGGCTAATAAATAATAGCGATGGTGGTAAACCAAATTTTATCTAAAAATAATAATGAAAAAAATAATAATAAAAAAGAAGAAATAATTTCTATTCGACAGATTTTTTACTTTCTATTATTTATCATTACCATTACCTAAATAGGTAAACCTGCATATACATACTTGCTACTTACATCTTCGTAGGATTTGGGCGGACTTTCCGAATAGATGGATATAGAATAGAACACCAATATGATGCCAAACTTGAACAATTTACTCTGCATCGCACCATTGAACCAATCATTACATTGCTCTGATCACGAAGGTATTTGGAACTATCAAACACACACCACCTGCAGGTACCATAAACAATTAGGTAGGTATTTTACTTCTGATACCGCAAAAAAATAGGTTATTCAGGATTATTTATAGATAAAATTATTAAAAGTACGCAAGGTAATCAAAGTATTCACATAATCCTTAATATTATTAGAATTGAAATAATACTTGCAGTTAGAATTAAAAAGTCAAAATCGATTAAAAATCACATCAAATTTCTATTTTGGGTCACTCAAATTTTTATTGAAACTACAAATCGGACCACTTCACATAATACACAATCTATTGTTTCCTGGTTCACGTGTACAAGTCGATTGTGCAGTTAGAATTAAAAAGTCAAAATCGATTAAAAATCACATCAAATTTCTATTTTGGGTCACTCAAATTTTTATTGAAACTACAAATCAGACCACTTCACATAATACACAATCTATTGTTTCCTGGTTCACGTGTACAAGTCGATTGTATTAATTTTGGTTTACTGACGCACCTGGGCAGATTCGCAATCGATTACTTGGCATGTGAGGGGAGAGAATTCCAGAAAACCAAATAAAAAACCAAGATAACACGGAATTTAACCAGAAAATAAATTCTCCTGAGGTGCTGAGTAATTGACGATAACTTGAAGTTAAGGTCATTGTTATGAGCCAACACCTGTGTGATAAAATCATGTTTTGATCATTCAAAATGTGAATTTCTTCTTATCGCTTGATTAACCAATACCTAAATTACCTATTCCTAATTCATTTTTTAGTCCGTCCTTCCTTTATTATTACGATAGTAATAAAAAGGTATAATATTGTATTCGCTTCAATCATGTTTTGATCATTCAAAATGTGAATTTCTTCTTATCGCTTGATTAACCAATACCTAAATTACCTATTCCTAATTCATTTTTTAGCCCGTCCTTCCTTTATTATTACGATAGTAATAAAAAGGTATAAAGGACGGGCTATTGTATTCGCTTCATTTCCTCTTTTTAGCCCGTCCTTCCTTTATTATTACGATAGTAATAAAAAGGTATAAAGGACGGGCTATTGTATTCGCTTCAGTGTCGCCTGTCTGTCTTAGCCCGTCCTTCCTTTATTATTACGATAGTAATAAAAAGGTATAAAGGACGGGCTATTGTATTCGCTTCAGTGTCGTCTGTCTGTCCCCATAGAAGGACTTATCCAAACCTGGTCGACCTATATATCAAATTAAAGGTCTTTTTACCAGGAACACGAAAATGGTGGTGCAAATTTTGTCCAGAAAACCATAAAGCCAAAAAACAAAAAAAAAAAAACTGTTTTTTGGGGGATTTTTTGTTGTACTTTCAAGCATCTTGTTTCTTTCCTAGTTTTAGTAACCCTCAATACCTACTCTGGCTCTTCTTTTCTACCTCTTCAGCTTTTACTTCACCTTCTCTCCCTTCTTCCACTTCCATCTTGTATATTTTTTTTTCTTTCTTTGTTCCTTTCCGTTGATCGCATTCCTACAGTCCTCCAATTGGTTCCTATGTACAACATTTGCATTTGAGTTATGTTAGGCTGTGATTTTACCTCTCTTACTTGTTTTACTGTGTGTCGCCCATCACAAGTTCCTATGAAAACAACATGTGTCATACAGTAATCATTATCATAAAACTCAACTGATTGGCAATAAGGAATAAGAAAACTAGCTGACTGACCTCCAGGCAATATGCGAAACAGCGGTTTACATCGTTTGGTGAAAGAAAATTTCGGAAAAGTCGTACCATTTTCCAGTAGTACAGGAAAAACCACTTTCGGGATCATAAAACTCAACTGATTGGCAATAAGGAGTACGATTCTTGTACTACTGGAAAATGGTACGACTTTTCCGAAATTTTCTTTCGCCAAACGATGTAAACCGCCGTTTTGCATGTTGCCTTATGGTCAGTCAGCTAATTTTCGCACTCCTTATGGCCAATCAGTTGAATTTTGTGTAATCTGTTTTTTTATGGATACCTCAAGTGAGGGTTTTTATCCCTGTTTATTTGTCTCATTTAACTGGGCTATTTACAGTATTTTTTTATTTCACCAAAAGAAATAACTTAGTCTGATTTTGATGAAATCCGATTTTGATCCGAGCTTACTGATTGGATTTCAAGTTCTACTGAATCTTTTGGGGGCCTCGAAGGGGTCATTGAGTGAGGAGGTGTACAGGTGGTATGAGGGAATCCGACAAGATTGGCAGAACATCGCCCAGTATTCCTTATTGCCAATCAGTTGAGTTTTATGATCCCGAAAGTGGTTTTTCCTGTACTACTGGAAAATGGTACGACTTTTCCGAAATTTTCTTTCGCCAAACGATGTAAACCGCCGTTTTGCATGTTGCCTTATGGTCAGTCAGCTAATTTTCGCACTCCTTATGGCCAATCAGTTGAATTTTGTGTAATCAGTTTTTTTATGGATACCTCAAGTGAGGGTTTTTATCCCTGTTTATTTGTCTCATTTAACTGGGCTATTTACAGTATTTATTTCACCGAAAGAAATAACTTAGTCTGATTTTGATGAAATCTGATTTTGATGAAATCCGATTTTGATCCGAGCTTACTGAGTGGATTTCAGGTTCTACTGAATCTTTTGGGGGCCTCGAAGGGGTCATTGAGTGAGGAGGTGTACAGGTGGTATGAGGGAATCCGACAAGATTGGCAGAACATCGCCCAGAACCGACCAGAATGGAGAAGACTGGTGGGGGGAGGTCAAGGACCCTCGCGGTCTGTGAATACCCTGGGGGCCGTTTTGCATGTTGCCTTATGGTCAGTCAGCTAATTTTCGCACTCCTTATGGCCAATCAGTTGAATTTTGTGTAATCAGTTTTTTTTATGGATACCTCAAGTGAGGGTTTTTATCCCTGTTTATTTGTCTCATTTAACTGGGCTATTTACAGTATTTATTTCACCGAAAGAAATAACTTAGTCTGATTTCGATGAAATCCGATTTTGATCCGAGCTTACTGAGTGGATTTCAGGTTCTACTGAATCTTTTGGGGGCCTCGAAGGGGTCATTGAGTGAGGAGGTGTACAGGTGGTATGAGGGAATCCGACAAGATTGGCAGACCATCGCCCAGAACCGACAAGAATGGAGAAGACTGGTGGGGGGAGGTCAAGGACCCTCGCGGTCTGTGAATACCCTGGGGTAAGTAAAAGGAGGTGTACAGGTGGTATGAGGGAATCCGACAAGATTGGCAGAACATCGCCCAGAACCGACCAGAATGGAGAAGACTGGTGGGGGGGAGATCAAGGACCCTCGCGGTCTGTGAATACCCTGGGGGTAAGTAAATTAAGTATGTATTATGTACCCGTACTTATGTACTCTATAACATTAACTTTAAGAGAACAATAACTTAATCACCCCCTCCTCTCCTTCCTTCACCCCCCCCCTCTCCAACAATATTCATCCCCTATTCAACTTGTAACTGGAGATTGACCAGTCGAGTGAAAAAACCTCCAAATCTTTGAGAGAGAGAGAGAGAGAGAGAGAGAGAGAGAGAGAGAGAGAGAGAGAGAGAGGAGTGCGCGTGTATAACATGTGTGTTTTCT
>NW_007377926.1:151867-160528 GCF_000475195.1 Diaphorina citri | reverse complement strand
CTGAAGATTTGATATATCTATTGGACTGCGTTCCGGTGAGAAGAGTGCTACCCACCCATATTAAAAGAAAGAAAAATTGCCTGCGGTGCAGTAAATGTAGATGAATGAGTACCTGCATCTTGTGAGAAGCTCAGTCAAAGATCAAGAGAAGAAGACGTTTACTCCTAATTTGGAAGAAAAAAAATTCGGCCTGCGGGCGCAACTTTATTCGAGTGCAAATTAGGGATTCAAAAAGCCAAGGTCAGAAAGAAAACAGATTGAGGAATTATTTCTAAAACGACAGTCGACCCATATTCCTTGAACGACACTTTAAGAGATTTGATGGATGAACTTATTGATTTTCGAATCTAGGGTTATTATTGTTTCAAAAAATCGACTGCGGCGCAGTTTATGCTTCATTAATTTTTGTCGAAGCGGGCCTTAAACCGCGGCTGCCCCCCCCCTTTCCCCTAGACCCGATGCTGGCTACGCCCATGGTTTTCTTTCTTGTTTTTTCCTTTAATACTTATTTTCCTCTTCCTTCTTCTTGTTCTTGGTCTTCTTCTTCTTCTTCTTCTTCTTCTTCTTCTTCTTCTTCTTCTTCTTCTTCTCATTCTTCTGATTGGATAATTTTCTTGTCTTATCTTGAGTACAGCCTTAGCCAGAGATCTAGGGGTCCCCAAATCCTGAAAATTGTTGAACTCGGGCTCTGGAGGATGGTATTAGTTTGAACACCGAGTCAAATGCCTTTTGACGATTTTAGTCACCCGTCCACATACCCACCGTGCTGAATGTTTCTTAACTTCAGTGGTCAGATAGGTTTTTTTTTTGGGAATCCCTTACTTGATGTTTTTTCTACTTGATTTGATGTTTAACTGTTTCTTGCCCCCACACCCTCAATCTCTCTTCCTCCCTTCTTCCTCCTTATCTCTCCCTCTCTCATTTTGACTTCAGTATTTTTCTCTACTTCCTAATTGGACATAATGACTAAGTCTCTCTCTCTCTCTATCTCCTATGTTCCTTGTTCCTCTGTATTTTATTTTCTTCACTGATTAATTCTAAGAACGTACTCCTTAGACTTGATGAGAGAGAGAGAGAGAGATAGATAGAGAGATTACCTACAGTTTAAACTACTAAGCGAACGAATACAAACTAAAATGAGATGGAGAGAGATAGATATACGCGTAGGTTTGCTTAGAGAGGGATAGAAAGAGAGGAAACGTTAGCTTATTAGATTAGGAGAGAGCGAGACAGAGTACTAAACATACTCGTGAGATAGAAAAGAGAAAGAGGGATAGATGTTAGCTACAATAGTCACCACAAGTGGTTTCAGATTGCCCGAACATTTCTTTATCTTTGGTCTGTCCTGACTATCTTCATTATCAGGAGTAATACGACTTCTGGGAGTGCTATTGATTCTAGGAGTACTGCTCCTTCTAAGATTGTTACTGGTGCTTGTTTTATGATCAATATTGTCTTCATTTTTTAAACTAGGGCGAACTCCATCAGTTGTTTCGTCGTTTGTTTTATCGTTTTTGTCCGGCACAGTTATAGTAGAAGTTGGGTTAGTTTTAGCTGTGAATCTGCTCGCAGGTGGATTGGAAGTTGTTTTAGATAACATTTCAGTCGTTAATTTAAGACCGGTTTTAGCGTTACCTATGTTAAGCTACGCCGAGCAAGGTCAAAAAATGGATGGGTGACTTCAGCACTATATTGGTTGTTATTAGGAAACATTAAAAGGAATAAAGGGAGAACGGGCTCTAGTCTTAAATGGATGGGTGACTTGAACCTTATATTGGGAATAAAGGGAGAACGGGCTCTAGTCTTGATTTTAAATCATTACATGAAAGTAAAATTAAAAAATCAAATCAAGAATAATAATAAACTGAATAAAAAAAAATTAGGTAGGTACATAGGTATTCTTTAACCACGATCGAATAAACTACGGGCTAAAAAATTCCCGGAGGGACGGACCCAGCTTGTTGATTAGGTATAGGCGTATAGGATTGAATAATAGGATAGGAAGATGCCTAAAAAATTCCCGGAGGGACGGACCCAGCTTGTTGATTAGGTATAGGCGTATAGGATTGAATAATAGGATAGGAAGATGCCAGCTGTTGAGCTGTTCCGAGAACAAACCTTATCTGTTCTGTTTTTCAGGATAAAGTTTATCCCGAGCGGGAATCGAACTAGCGACCTACCGCTTACAAGGCAGGCTCTGCATTGCTGGCAGTCCCTATAGTTAATGACAGTGCTGATTCAATCTTTCACCACACCATGATCATAAGGTAGGTAAATAGGTTTGTTACTTTCTTGTTCTGTAATTCATGTTGGTGTTAATTTGTCTTCACCACACCATGATCATAAGGTAGGTAAATAGGTTTGTTACTTTCTTGTTCTGTAATTCATGTTGGTGTTAATTTGTCCATTAGGGCATTAGGGGATGCAGTTTACGTCTTGTAAGATCATAAGGGCTAATGGATACCTACCTATTTATTGGGTATACCTAAAAAACTGATTACACAAAATTCAACTGATTGGCCATAAGGAGTAAGTACAAAAATTAGCTGACTAACCACACGGCAATATGCAATACGGCGGTTTACATCGTTTGGTGATTCATAAGGGCTAATGGATACCTACCTATTTATTGGGTATACCTAAAAAACTGATTACACAAAATTCAACTGATTGGCCATAAGGAGTACGAAAATTAGCTGACTGACCACAAGGCAATATGCAATACGGCGGTTTACATCGTTTGGCGAAAGAAAATTTCGGAAAAGTCGTACCATTTTCCACAGTAGTACAGGAAAAACCACTTTCGGGATCATAAAACTCTACTGATTGGCAATAAGGAATACGAAAATTAGCTGACTGACCTCCAGGCAATATGCAAAACAGCGGTTTAAATCGTTTAGCAGTGTGCTCTTTTGGCTGATGTCCTCTACGTTGTGTATCAGTAGGATCTTCAAAAATAACTTGAGGTTTAAGCGTTACAATTTCTTTTAGAGAGCGCATTGTAAATTGATTGATGACTTGTTCAATTGGATTGGTTTTGTCCATTTTCACGCGAGTTCCATCATGATCTTTGTCGTGAGGATCATAAACTATAATGTAAACAGGAGGTTCAGCTTCATTTTTTACCCCACCAGAGTCAGGGTAGGTATCCTCTTTATTTCTACCATCTTCGTTACTAGGTTTTTTGTCTGATGTTCCAGAATCAGGAGTTTCTACATTGGTTTCATCATGATGGGTTCTGGTAGTTGTAGTTCCACGTTTGTCTGTAGGATTGTATTCCTCTGTTGTACGCCTTTGTTTATCGACCACTTGATACTTCTCAGTTATAGTTTCTTGTTTGTTACCATTGTTATTACTTCTAGTCAAGGGTTTTCGTCTATCAGATTCGTCAATAGGGTTTTCATTTTTGGGTCCATATTTATCGTTTGCTTTAGGCTTTTTATTTGTAGGTCTATGTCCATGATTATCGAAATATTCATCATCCATGTTAGGTTTATTAGGTTTCGTCTATCAGATTCGTCAATAGGGTTTTCATTTTTGGGTCCATATTTATCGTTTGCTTTAGGCTTTTTATTTGTAGGTCTATGTCTATGATGATCGAAATATTCATCATCCATGTTAGGTTTATTAGCATAGGGTTCAGTCGTTCTGTCTCTATGATCAGATCTGGTCTTTCCAGTTGTAAGTCCTTGTCTATTGGGACTTTGATCACTATCAGTTACATTGGATTCTTCCTCTCTCCAATTCATAGGTATGTTATAATAATGATGTTCGATGTCGTGTTTGGAAGGTTCAGAGTTATCTTTGTATTCTGGTTTCTCAGTTGTGTGGAATCGATGGGTATCCAGATAAACTTTGTGCATGACAACCTTGTAGATGGAATCCAAGAGGGAGTTGTACATTGGAGGACCTAGTACGTAGGATGTTGTGGTTTCTATTCTTGTTTCCCTGTCAGTACAGTAATGTTTGTGTTGCATGGCATTGTAAATAGCTTTGGCTTCCGATAACGTCTCAATGCGTTAATATGAGCCCTCTAGCATTTAGTTCTCTTTTGATATTAGCTCTAAATAATCATGAGAAAAAGCTCCAGCATTTTTTTTTCAATACGAATTGAGTTCAAAGTTTTAAATTTTTTGTAAGAGGTTTAATAGAGGGAACTGATGTAACTGTGGAGGTCTTATCGTCCCGAAATCGAAGAGAGAAGGAAGACAGGATAGGCGAAAGCCAGCTGTTCCGAGAACGAACACTATTTCATCAGGATAAAATCCGCGTCGGGCGGGAATCGAACCCGCGAAATAGCGCTTACTAGGTAGTCAAGGTAGACGCGCTACCATCCAAACCAACTAGGCTGACAGAATGGTAATGAAAGCGGGACACCCCTATTTTTTTGGTTTTTCTCAAACTGCTGTTCAGTGTTCAATTTTTTTCGGTAAAACCATTATTGGTATTTTTTGCTGTAAAGTTTAAAACTTACTCCACAAGACCTCATACCTTCATACCCTTTGAGTAAATTATTACTTTTATGCTGTTGACAGAATGGCAATGAAAGCGGGACACCCCTATTTTTTTGGTTTTTCTCAAACTGCTGTTCAGTGTTCAATTTTTTTCGGTAAAACCGTTATTGGTATTTTTTGCTGTAAAGTTTAAAACTTACTCCACAAGACCGCATACCTTCATACCCTTTGAGTGAATTATTACTTTTATGCTGTAAATGCATGTTTCTGGAGATAAAAAATGTTAACGTAACTTTTTTTCTCCTCAATATTTTTTCACCATTTTTGAACCAGGTGCTTTAGAAAAGAACACTAATTTACTACTGGTAAAAAATTGGAAAAATTCTCTGGGCCCCAACGGGAACTTTTTAAAGATTGTTCCTTTTTTACCATTAGTTGTATTGGCAAAAATGGACTTTAAAAAAAAAAAGTTCCGGCTGGGCCCAGAGAATTTTTCTAATTTTTTACCAGTAGTAATTTAATGTTCTGTGTTTTTTTCCAAAGCACCTGGTTCAAAAATGGTGAAAAAATATTGAGGAGAAAAAAAGTTACGTTAACATTATTTTATCTCCAGAAACATGCATTTTCAGCTTATCCCAGAGAATTTTTCTAATTTTTTACCAGTAGTAATTTAATGTTCTGTGTTTTTTTCCAAAGCACCTGGTTCAAAAATGGTGAAAAAAAAAAAATCGAGGAGAAAAAAAAGTTACGTTAACATTATTTTATCTCCAGAAACATGCATTTTCAGCATAAAAGTGATAATTGTTTTTCATTTTTCTTTTTTTACTCAAAGGGTATGAAGGTATGCGGTCTTGTGGAATAAGTTTTAAAATTTACAGCAAAAAATATTAGGTATTAATGGTTGGTTTTACCGAAAAAATTTGAACACTGAACAGCAGTTTGAGAAAAACCAAAAAAAGAGGGGTGTCCCGCTTTCATTGCCCGACAGTGTAGAAACGTGACAACATGAAAAATGTTTTCTTATTAGATTTTGGAAGCAATGGGTCCTATTGGAGTCCCATAGGGCCTTTTTTCTGAACTGACCGAGTTCTAATATACACTCCACTAAATTACTAGTGTTTTTCATATTTTATTTTTCAGAAATCACAAAAAAAAAGGTTTTTCACGGTCACAGATGTTTTTTTTTTTTTTTTTTTTTTTTTTTTTTTTTTTTTTTATTTTTTTTTTTTACGCCGAAGTCATTCAAATCGCCAAGTGCTCCCTTAGGCGTAAAGTAATCAACTCTGACAATGGCTTGATTGATGAAAGTCACGTGTTCGACTCCCTGTTTTGACACGAATTCTAATTAGGATAAATATTATCATTGTTATGTCGATATGTGGAGTGAGAGAGAGAGAGAGAGAGTAACCTATGTGTGTGTGAGTGGGGGAGGGGGGGGGGGGAGGGGGGGGAGGGAGAGAGAGAGAGAGAGAGAGAGAGAGAGAGAGAGAGAGTAACCTATGTGTGTGTGTGTGTGTGAGAGAGAGAAGGGGGGGTAACCACAGTTACTTATTTCGCGCTCGTGTGACTTCTTTCTCTCTCTTCCCCTCTCCCCTTTGCCCTCAGGGTGGTTAGTTGAACAAACGAAGTAAATTTCTAGTTTTAAATCGACGATTTTTCCTTTTGTTTATTGACATTGCCCCCCATTGGAGCTTAAAGCTTCAATATTATCTTGTTCAGTTTTCAAGGATAATCTTTAAGTATTTTCAATTTTGAATTAGGAATTAGGTGTAGGCACTTACTTATAGGTAGATGGGTATTATCTGTCTGAATGAAATTTATGTGTTGAGAGAAAAATTTCTGTGTTGTTGCATCGATAAAATTAGGTAGTATCTACCTATTCTATTTTACTATCTGTATACGAAATTATAACAGGGTACCTACCTATACTACCTATGTAAACTCTAACTCTCTCTCTCTCTCTCTCTCTCTCTCCTATGTTCCTCTGTATTTTATTTTCTTCACTGATTAATTCTAAGAACGTACTCCTTAGACTCGATGAGAGAGAGAGAGAGAGAGAGAGATTACCTACGGTTTAAACTACTAAGCGAACGAATACAAACTAAAATGAGATGGAGAGAGATAGATATACTCGTAGGTTTGCTTAGAGAGGGATAGAAAGAGAGGAAGCGTTAGCTTGTTAGATTAGGAGAGAGCGAGACAGAGTACTAAAAATACTCGTGAGACAGAAAAAAGATATACTCGTAGGTTTGCTTAGAGAGGGATAGAAAGAGAGGAAACGTTAGCTTGTTAGATTAGGAGAGAGCGAGACAGAGTACTAAACATACTCGTGAGACAGAAAAGAGAAAGAGGGATAGATGTTAGCTTACGCGGGTAAGAGAGAAAGAGACAGAGATGAAATTAGGATTTTTGTTTTGTTTTGAAAAATGAAAAAAGTTTTCAGAAAGAAAGAGAAGGACAGAAGCAAAGGACAGATAATGTGTCAGACAGGGTGAGAGAGAGAGAGAATGAGGAAAAAAAAATAGAGGTGAAGAAAAATCATAGAAAGAGATAGAAGATAATGAGGACAGAGTAAGAGAGAGGGAAGAACGCCAGTTCGGTCCCATGACCTTTTTTCTTAAGGTAGTCGACTACCAGTGTGCCAGTTCTTTTGCCAATTCTTTCACTATAAAGTTTTAGACATGGGAGATTCAGCTCTAAGAACATAGTGCTTGTGATGTGTTGATGGAGAGAAGAAGAAGAAGAAGAAGAAGAAGAAGAAGAAGAAGAGAAAAATAAATATCAAGTACCTATCAATTTACGTGTGGGACCCAATTGGCCTGCGGCGTTGAAAATTTTAATTTTGGTGAGACTAGATTTCTCAAAATTGTACTGACCAAAAATTCCGCCTGCGGCGCTGAAAATTTTAATTTTGGTGAGACTGGATTTCTCAAGATTGTACAGACCAAAATTTGAAAAAATTTGCCTGCGGCGCTCTTATTTATATTGCTCATTTTAGCGTTCAGCTAGGATGCTTTAGATCCTTAGCAGCTAGGATGATTAAGATAAGAAATGTATAGAAAAAGATCTAAGTCTTAGGTGCATCAAAAATTATAGCCCAAAAAATGCTAGAGACAGTATATCGAATTTTGAACCAGATTGAGTGTTTTCAAAGTTAGGGCGATTTTTCGACTAGCGTTATCTTCCACACCTGATCACCATCATTTTCTCTTATCTTGAATATCACTCTGGTGGGATTCGAACCCGGGACCTTCTGCATGGCAAGCAAGCGCGTTACCACTGGACCAACCGTGCCCCCGTTACCACTTGAGGAGATGGGAGTTAAAATTTCCCTTAAAATTAAGAGTTACTACATCTATCTCCGAGAAGTTCAGTAGGACAAAAGCTTGGAAGGTACCGCGTCCGTCTTGTTAAGCGCTAGGTCGCGGGTTCAATTCCCACCTGCTGGCTTTTTTCTATACGGTCCTTCTACTATTATTATCGATTTCGGAACGATAAAACAGTTTTTACAGTTCCGTCTATGATAGGCTCTAATACGCTTTCTTCTTCTTCTTCTTCTTCTTCTTCTTCTTCTTCTTCTTCTTCTTCTGAATTTTATTGAGTCCAGGGTAATTTTCCCTTAACCCCCAGTGTGACCGGGCCTGTAAGGTGTAATCATATTGAATGAAGTATAAATTGGTACTATTGAGAGAAGAAGATGAGGAAAAAAAAAAAAAACTTGAAGACGGAAAAAATCATTTTACCTCATTTTGATAATTTTCTTTTAAAAAAATCCTCCTTCTCTTCTCTTCATTCTCCTCCTCCTCCTCTTTCTTCCCCTTCTATTTCTTCTCTTCCTCCTCCTCCTCCTTCTCATTTTATTCTATATTATTCTTCACCTCCTTTGGACTCTCCCTCCTCATTATAACCTCTCTTTCTCCCTCTCTCTCTTTCTCCCTCTCTCTCTTTCTCCCTCTCTCTCTTTCTCCCTCCCTCTCTCTCTCTCCCTCTCTCTCTTGTACCGTCCTCTTTGAATTTTTTTCTTCCTTTTCATACGAAAGATTTCCAAGTTCCTGTCCTTATCCTATAATTTGCTAGTTTTCTCTGCTACTTTTTTTCCCTCGCTTTCTCTTCTTCTTTTCCTACTTTATATTTTTTTTTTCTTCCTCAGGGAATGAATTAAAGACATTCTCAGGAGCACCCCAAGATGAAGTATTGGCTCGTGAGA
>NW_007377926.1:53820-151832 GCF_000475195.1 Diaphorina citri | reverse complement strand
AAGATGAAGTATTGGCTCGTGAGACACCTATATTTATTGTCAGCCAACCTCAGTGGTGTAGTGGTTAACACGATGGACATTGGATCTGGAGGTTGTTGGTTCGAGTCCAATTGTGTCAAATTTAGCCAATGTGTATTCATCGGGGAATGACGTTTTATGACTAGTATTCATGGATAATACAGTTAAAAGTTCTTCAAGTTTAGGTAGGTACTGTTGAGGTCAACTTACCATGAGGTTGATGGATGAGGGACAACGAGGGAATCCATAACGCCAGCCGCCCCTCAAACTTCATGAAAAATCCCCCATTATGTACCTACATCACCATTTTACAAAAGTTAAAACTTACTCATCTACCTAACTAACTAACCTACCATGAGGTTGATGGATGAGGGACAACGAGGAAATCCATAACGCCAGCCGCCCCTCAAACTTCATGAAAAATCCTGTGCTACCCCCATTATGTACATACATCACCATTTTAAACAAGTTAAAACTTACTCATCTACCTAACTAACTAACTAACTAACTAACTAACTAATAAACTTTGATCCTTTTTCAATTTGTAGGTACTCGTATTTCTACATTTTCAACTGTAAATAGTCTGTACGAAACTATGTAGGTACCTACTTTTTCTGTATTTTCCTATTCAACTTCAATAAAAATCAGAAAAAAGGGCTATAAGAAAATTCTTTAATTCTAGACTGACTTCCAGAAATGAACCAAGGACCAGGATCAAATAGTGTTATTTTTATCTATCCAGAATCCAGACTATTATAATAGGTACCTATCCAGACTACTACGTATTCAAATTTTATTGGGTATACTTAGAGGCTTAGACCCCACATATTATGAACCGATGATGAGAAAGGTACCAAAGTATTTGGTCATAATTTCACTATGATTTTGTCAAGTGCCAATTATCATGAGGTTGATGGATGAGGGACAACGAGGAAATCCATAACGCCAGCCGCCCCTCAAACTTCATGAAAAATCCTGTGCTACCCCCCCATTATGTAGGTACCTACATCACCATTTTACACAAGTTAAAACTTACTCATCTACCTAACTAACTAATAAACTTTGATCCTTTTTCAATTTGTAGGTACCTAATACTCGTATTTCTACATTTTCAACTGTAAATATTCTGTACTAAACTATAAGTACCTACTTTTTCTGTATTTTCCAATTCAACTTCAATAAAAATCAGAAAAAAGGGCTATAAGAAAATTCTTTAATTCTAAGTAGACTGACTTCCAGAAATGAACCAAGGACCAGGATCAAATAGTGTTATTTTTATTTATCCAGAATCCAGACTATTATAATAGGTACCTATCCAGACTACTAACGTATTCAAATTTTATTAGGTATACTTAGAGGCTTAGACCCCACATATCAACCGATGATTCCACCGCCGTTTTTATTTCGTAGCAATGAAACAACTGCTACATTAGACGCATGTGGTCTGTGTCGTAGCATGCCCATATCCCCCATCCCGTAGTATGCCTCTCATCAGATGGGCGAGAAGAGACACAATACTTCCCATTTAGCTGCTGGGTCAACACGAGGTGTTCTACCAGAAAGTAACCCGTTGAAATATTTGCAATCGAAAAACGAGTACAAATTTTTGTCGATGGTGGAATTCGAACCCGGGACCTTCTGCATGGCAAGCAAGCGCGTTAATACCACTGGACCAACCGTGCTAGACTGACTTCCAGAAATGAACCAAGGACCAGGATCAAATAGTGTTATTTTTACTTATCCAGAATCCAGACTATTATAATAGGTACCTATCCAGACTACTAACGTATCCAAATTTTATTGGGTATACTTAGAGGCTTAGACCCCACATAATATGAACCGATGATGAGAAAGGTACCAAAGTATTTGGTCATAATTTCACTATGACTTTGTCAAGT
This sequence comes from Diaphorina citri, assembly GCF_000475195.1. NCBI lineage: Eukaryota > Metazoa > Arthropoda > Insecta > Hemiptera > Psyllidae > Diaphorina > Diaphorina citri. The sequence goes on along the minus strand of NW_007377926.1, from coordinate 149,916 downwards.
GCCAAAGTGTCAAGCAATGCAAACCAGTCCCCCTTGAGCTATAAAATATATATTACCCAATAAAAAACCAATAATAATAAACCATAAAATGAGCCATTAATATCTTTTTATGAGGACTATCTTATTAGGCTTTTTATTAATTTTATTAAATGCCCCAGAAAAAAAGAAGATAGAGTGTCGAAAAAGGGTAGAAAAGATGGTATTTGACACAGTAATAAATTTTCTCTGCTTTATTATGTTTGTGAAAAATATTATTGATGAAAGAGGCCTAAGATTGGGGTGACATAATTTCTGGTCCTATCTATTTTGGGAGACTTGTGATTTGTAGAAAGGTCCCAGATCCCTAATTTCAAGATAATGAACCAAGGACCAGGATCAAATAGTGTTATTTTTATTTATCCAGAATCCAGACTATTATAATAGGTACCTATCCAGACTACTAACCTACTAACGTATCCAAATTTTATTGGGTATTCTTAGAGGCTTAGACCCCACATAATTATGAACCGATGATGAGAAAGGTACCAAAGTATTTGGTCATAATTTCAATATGATTTTGTCAAGTGCCAAAGTGTCAAGCAATGCAAACCAGTCCCCCTTGAGCTATAAAATATATATTACCCAATAAAAAACCAATAATAATAAACCATAAAATGAGCCATTAATATCTTTTATGAGGACTATCTTATTAGGCAGGCACCTACTTCAAATTCAAAACCCTTCTTTTACTTTTTTATTATTAATTTTATTAAATGCCACAGAAAAAAGAAGATTAGGCTTTTTTTATTAATTTTATTAAATGCCCCAGAAAAAAAAAGAAGATAAAGTGTCGAAAAAGGGTAGAAAAGATGGCATTTGACACAGTAATAAATTTTCTCTGCTTTATTATGTTTGTGAAAAATATTATTGATGAAAGAGGCCCAAGATTGGGGTGACATAATTTCTGGTCCTGTCTATTTTGGGGGACTTGTGATTTGTAGAAAGGTCCCAGATCCCAAATTTCAAGATACCTATGTATTTAGATTTATCTGGGTCCGAAAAGGTTGGGTGAAATTGACACAATTCGGCCCAAGATTAGGGTGACATAATTTCTGGTCCTGTCTATTTTGGGGGACTTGTGGTTTGTAGAAAGGTCCCAGATCCCAAATTTCAAAATATGTATTTAGATTTATTTGAGTCCGAAAAGGTTGGGTGAAATTGACACAATTTTATTACAAAGGGGGAGCAGACTTGTGTATGGATAACAGGATTGATCTATCTTACCCTCGCACACAAAAACTTGGGCCCAAGATTAGGGTGACATAATTTCTGGTCCTGTCTATTTTGGGGGACTTGTGGTTTGTAGAAAGGTCCCAGATCCCAAATTTCAAGATATGTATTTAGATTTATTTGGGTCCGAAAAGGTTGGGTGAAATTGACACAATTTTATTACAAAGGGGGAGCAGACTTGTGTATGGATAACAGGGTTGATCTATCTTACCCTCGCACACAAAAACTTGTTAAAAAACAAACCTTCGATCAGCGTATGTCGAAACAATTTAGGAGAATTAGAGCGTTGAAAAGATAAATTATGATTGATCCCAGCACCAAGCCCTGAGGTAACCCGAAAACGATCCCAAATTAGTTCGGTTCGGAATTCATCACCCCTTCTTCGATGGATCTGAAACTAAATGAAGACCATTAGAAATGTCTGAAGACAAAGCGACTGTTATGACGGGACTTGTGTCCTCTTTCCAAGCCCTGAGGTAACCCGAAAACGATCCCAAATTAGTTCGGAATTCATCACCCCTTCTTCGATGGATCTGAAACTAAATGAAGACCATTTAGAAATGTCTGAAGACAAAGCGACTGTTATGACGGGACTTGTGTCCTCTTTTTTGACACTTTGTCTAATGGTGTATCGAACGCAGCATTTACGTCTACCCTATCAAAGGTCTTCAAGGGTTTGGAATCTGTTGAAACCTTTAACGAAACATATAGACCACAGAACTCTTGCCTTTGTTTGATGATTTTCATTAGAAGTACGAGAGAAAGCTTATTAGGTTATTCGATCAGCGTATGTCGAAACAATTTAGGAGAATTAGAGCGTTGAAAAGATAAATTATGATTGATCCCAGCACCAAGCCCTGAGGTAATCCGAAAACGATCCCAAATTAGTTCGGAATTCATCACCCCTTCTTCGATGCATCTGAAACTAAATGAAGACCGAAGACCATTTAGAAATGTCTGAAGGCAAAGCGACTGTTGTGACGGGACTTGTGTCCTCTTTCTTGACACTTTGTCTAATGGTGTATCGAATGCAGCATTTACGTCTACCCTATCAAAGGTCTTCAAGGGTTTGGAATCTGTTGAAACCTTTAGCGAAACATATAGACCAGAACTCTTGCCTTTGTTTGATGATTTTGATTAGAAGTATGAGAGATAGCTTATTAGGTGAATAGATGACATAATAGAGTACTTACACCCTTGATAAGTTCTGTGGTCTGTTTTCAGTCTATCGCCAAGGTTTTAGAAACCCATTTGCTGATGAAGGGGTAAGTACATAATATTTGTATTGGGTAGATCTTCAAAGCTAAACTCAGGGAAGAGAGGCAGAAAGATTCGTTAGGGTTCTGAAACATAAGATTAAGATTTTTTTTTTTTTTTGCATTTTTCCTACATGTCATCCTGTTTTTTTCCTTTCTATAGGACTCTAAGATAAAGAAAGTAAAAAAGAGTTTTACATTTTCCCTGGAGGTGGAAGGTCTAAGAAAAGGAACGAAGAGTAAGTAGGTATTACCTCTGAGATTAGTTGGTCTCCAATTTGGCACTTCTAAAATAAATTAATAAATATGTATGTATGTCCGATGGGTACATAGCATGTGACCATAAGATTGCTGACAACAATGGATATTTTTCCTTTTCCTATTCATATTTTAACTTTTACAATCTACCTACTTTAACAATCTCATTCAAGGTATGCAATTTACACTTTCTAAGCTTTCTACAATTTTCTTCTATAGCCCAAAAAATGCTAGAGACAGTATATCGAATTTTGAACCAGATTGAGTGTTTTCAAAGTTAGGGCGATTTTTCGACTAGCGTTGTCTTCCACGCCTGATCACCATCATAAACAAAATGCCCCAAAAAAGTAAACCTTATTTCGTTGTCTTTCGTTTAAAATAAATCACCCTTGATAAGTTCTGTGGTCTGTTTTCAGTCTATCGCCAAGGTTTTAGAAACCCATTTGCTGATGAAGGGGTAAGTACATAATATGTGTAGGTATTCGGTAGATCTTCAAAGCTAAACTCAGGGAAGAGAGGCAGAGAGATTCGTTAGGGTTCTGAAACATAAGATTAAGATTTTTTTTTTTTCATTTTTCCTACATGTCATCCTGTATTTATCCTTCCTATAGGATAAAGAAAGTAAAAAAGGAGTTTTACATTTTCCCTGGAGGTGGAAGGTAATATATCACTCTTTTATCTTGAAAATTGAACGTGTAGCATCATTTTAAAAACCGCCAGGTAACTCTGGGTCACCCTGTAGGTACTACGCGGTGAATGATGGTGCTTTTGTTATGCCAATGAGGACATTGTAATATAGTCCTTTGTCCCTTTCCTACCCTATTTGTTCTTCCTATATTCTCCTATACTCCTCTGTAGCAAATACTTTCCGATTTATCTACTAATGCTCATTTATTACGCGGATTTTTTTTTCTCTTCGGTTACACGTTACAGCGTTGGTCAGAATTTTATCTGAACCCTTTTATATTCCTAAATTATTGTAACTGCTAAGGTCTTATCGTCCCGAAAGCGAAGAGAGAAGGAAAACAGGATAGGAGCAAATCCAGCCGTTCTGGTGAATTTTTAGAAATTCCTCTGATACAATCTACCGTCCTAGATCTGCAACCAGCAACGCATAAATTTGGGAATCGTATTTTTATGAAATCTAATACGCCCGGCCAAATACGCCAAATTTCTTCTAATACGCCAAATTTCTTCAAATACGCCCGGCCTAATACGCCAAATTTCTTCAAATACGCCCGGCCTAATACGCCAAATTTATTCAAATACGCCAAATTTCTTCAAATACGCCCGGCCTAATCAGCTTGGAGGGTAGCGCGTCTGCCTTGTAAGCGTAAGATATCGTAGGATAAAACCCTTGATAAGTTCTGTGGTCTGTTTTCAGTCTATCGCCAAGGTTTTAGAAACCCATTTGCTGATGAAGGGGTAAGTACATAATATTATTTGTATTCGGTAGATCTTCAAAGCTAAACTCAGGGAAGAGAGACAGAAAGATTCGTTAGGGTTCTGAAACATAAGATTAAGATTTTTTTTTTTTCATTTTTCCTACATGTCATCCTGTATTTTTCCTTTCTTACCTTTCTATACCTAGGACTCTAAGATAAAGAAAGTAAAAAAGAGTTTTACATTTTCCCTGGAGGTGGAAGGTCTAAGAATAGGAACCAAGAGTAAGTAGGTATTACCTCTGAGATTAGTTGGTCTCCAATTTGGCACTCCTAAAATAAATATGTATGTATGTCCGATGGGTACATAGCATGTGACCATAAGAATGCTGACAACAATGGATATTTTTCCTTTTCCTATTCATATTTTAACTTTTACAATCTACCTACTTTAACGATCTCATTCAAGGTATGCAATTTACACTTTCTAAGCTTTCTACAATTTTCTTCATTCCTATAGGGATAAAGAAAGTAAAAAAGAGTTTTACATTTTCCCTGGAGGTGGAAGGTCTAAGAATAGGAACCAAGAGTAAGTAGGTATTACCTCTGAGATTAGTTGGTCTCCAATTTGGCACTCCTAAAATAAATATGTATGTATGTCCGATGGGTACATAGCATGTGACCATAAGAATGCTGACAACAATGGATATTTTTCCTTTTCCTATTCATATTTTAACTTTTACAATCTACCTACTTTAACGATCTCATTCAAGGTATGCAATTTACACTTTCTAAGCTTTCTACAATTTTCTTCAATAAAAAAAAGAGCCAATTAGTTACATAATTATTTATCTTAATTTTTGCGTTTTATTCAGCCACATTGTTACAATACTAAATTAATTCGTAATTAAAAAAGGTCAAATGAAAATTGGGAGCGTTTATGTAAATTAGTTTGATTTTTTTCCCTTCGATGAATGGCTCCACTCAATTTGAGCTAATTGCTTTTTTTCTACCTAATTACTTAATTGATAAGTGTAATACTTTAGAAAAAAAGAGGGAAAGAAAAGACAGGTAATTATTTTGGTCGCAAATCGCAAAATGATTCTACGAGTATTCGGCATGCGATTTTGGCATCTCCACTAATTTAGAAGAAACATGATTATGACATAATCCACTAACACTAACATAATGATGGAAGACATTTGTTTTCAGCACCTTCACAATATTATGTGGTCCTCCTAAAATAAATATGTATGTATGTCCGATGGGTACATAGCATGTGACCATAAGATTGCTGACAACAATGGATATTTTTCCTTTTCCCATTCATATTTTTTTACAATCTACCTACTTTAACGATCTCATTCAAGGTATGCAATTTACACTTTCTAAGCTTTCTACAATTTTCTTCATTTAAAAAAAAGAGCCAATTAGTTACATAATTATTTATCTTAATTTTTGCGTTTTATTCAGCCACATTGTTACAATAGGTACTAAATTAATTCGTAATTAAAAAGGTCAAATGAAAATTGGGAGCGTTTATGTAAATTAGTTTGATTTTTTCCCTAGAGAGAGAGAGAGAGAGAGAGAGAGAGAGAGAGACATCTCAATTTACATCAGGAGTAACTATATTTAGATATAGATATTAATATCCATACATACCTATATTTTGTGTTTCAAATACAAATACCTATTGTTAACATACTCCTACTATCATGTAGGTATTTAAACAATAAAAATAACTGAATGGAGCAGTTGCAAATGGGTAAAAATTATTAATAAATGGTCGATTCCTATGTAAAATGTTGTGAAAAATCGAAATATGAGGTCAAAACTCCGAAAAAGTAACTTTAAAAGGTCGAAAATTCAATTTTTATTCTCCACTCAATTTGAGCTAATTGCTTTTTTTCTACCTAATTACTTAATTGATAAGTGTAATACTTTAGAAAAAAAGAGGGAAAGAAAAAAACACGTAATTATTTTGGTCGCAATTCGCAAAATATAGGGCAGAAACGCTTGCGCACAAACAAACGAAGCGGGAGTCATAAATTATGACGTCATCGCCTACGGGAGCGTATGCCGTGACGTCAATGTTCACGATTTATCGGTATTTTTTAAATCGATTTATCTCGGTATCTAGAAGTCGTATAAGAAAAAGAAAAATTCTGTTGGTCCTCATTTTTCCTGTTCTATGACTTTGAAACATCACCCAAGTAAGGGCAACTGATCTAGTGAAGAGAGAGCAGAGAGAAATGAAAGAAAGAGAGCTAAGAACATAAAAAAAATCACTTTCATGAAAAACAGATAAACCGTTCAAGAGTTCTCGTGGATCTAACAAACAAACAAACAGACCCAAATGGTCTCAAAGCTTAATGTAAAACCCAAGTCAAAACTCAGACTCGGACCTCTCTTCGTTTGGTCAATAACTGAACATTTTAGAGTAGTTATTGTAGAGAAAGTGCTAATAGGTACCTACGTAATAAGGTCCTATAATACATAATTAATGGAAATATGTTAAAAACAAGGTGTATTTTTATTAGAAAAGGATTCTGGATGAGTTAACAGGTGCTTTTTGTCGAGAAATTCGTGCTATAGCCCAAAAGATGCTAGAGACAACACCTGATCACCATCATAAACAAAATGCCCAAAAAAGTAAACCTTGTTTTGTTGTCTTTCGTTTAAAATAAATATCACTCTTTTATCTTGAAAAAGTAGCATCATTTTAAAACCCGTAATAAAGGGAAATGGAAGAGCAAAAGATGAGAACATTTTGTGATTTTACCAATGGACGAGAAGAGAAGAGGATGTGAACAAGTGGAGGTGAAAATGGAGGGGACACTGCATGGAGTTTTGTAAAGTTTTTATTTCGAATCGGAAAACTCAATGGCGAAGGAAATGACAAATTCGAAAATAATTTTCATGGAGAGAAGAAAAGAGAAAAAAGTTTCGGAAAAAATCTACGTGTGTTGATTAGATAGGTAGGTAAGTAAGAATACATAGGTAAGTAAGTTAGGTAGATATTAGGTACTCGTATAGATTTGATAAATATTGTGATGATGGAGGTAGGGCCTTTTACAGAGGCTTTTTGGGACTTGCGATTATGTTCGCGGATTTGGCAATTATGTTCGCGGATTCGCGTCCCGAATCGACATTTTGGATATTTGGCAAGCCTACCTATAAGTATCTAATATATAAAAATCTGTTGTGGACATCACACGACTTTCCTTATCCTACTGAATGGTGCTTATTTGGGTGTTCTGTTGTAACATTTACAATATCTCTAACCGTTTAGTCGATATAGCTGAAAACGGCAAAAAGCGGTCGAAACCCGTCAAAAAGCGGTCAAAATACCGCCAACCGCAGCACCTATTTTAACCAAACATTTTGTGTTGCATCCTTGTCACATTTGTGAACTACATACCACATTTCAAGTCTTTAGCTTATAATTATAACGTTCCTGAGATATTGTTAAATTACACCGAAAACCGCGAAAAAGGGTAAAATGCCGCCAAGCGTTGCACCGGTCTTAACCAAAAGTTTCGTGTCGCATCCTTGTCACATTTGAAAGATACATCATACCAAATTTCAAGTCTCCAGCTCTTACCGTTCTCGAGATATTTTGTTTACAGACAGACAGACACAAACAGACACACACACGGACCAATGGCTGAAATTTTGGATTTAGGCTCTAGGGACCTCAAAACGTGTTTGGGCACTAAAATCTGACCATCGAAAATTTGACCCGATTACATTACTTTCCTTCCTATAGGATAAGGAAAGTAAAAATGAATGTTTGTTTGTGTTTGTGTGTGTGTGAATATCACTCTTTTATCTTGAAAATTGAACGTGTAGCATCATTTTAAAAACCGCCAGGTAACTCTGGGTCACCCTGTAGGTACTACACGGTGGATGATGGTGCTTTTGTTATGCCAATGAGGACATTGTAATATAGTCCTTTGCCCCCTTTCCTACCCTGCTTGTTCTTCCTATATTCTCCTATACTCCTCTGTAGCAAATTATACTTTCCGATTTACCTACTATTGCTCATTTATTCGGCGGATTTTTTTGTTCTTCGGTTACACGTTACAGCATTGATCAGAATTTTAATAGCTGAACCCTTTTATTCCCAAATTATTGTAACTGCCAAGGTCTTATCGCACACTCGGTAGATAAATGGAAAGATAGGGGCCAAATGCCATAGAGCCTGATAGAGGCAGAATTGAATGCTCTTTATGATCTACATCTGCATGACAAAAATAATATATGCAATGGAATATACCTTGTTTAGGTATCTTACTAGAATAAGACTGAAAACTGAAAAGTCTTAAAAAACTAGTATAGCTCCGCTATACTCATAGGCGGTTCTTGCCTAAATGTTTGGGGGGGCTTGATTTTGAAGGTACACCTTCAAAATTTTGATTTAGCTTTATGTAAAAAATCTGGTGTGAACATCACACGACTTTCCTTATCCTATTGAATGATGCTTATTTGAGTATTATTTTACCCTGACTTATTTCAGTAACTGTGCTGCTCTCTGGCATATTTCTGAAGCACTATAACAAACCATCGCTCTTTACTTCTTTCGTTCTTTATTTCAGATTATTATCTGTGTTGAAAATATTCATTTTAACCGCTAGAGAGCTCTGTGTATTATCTCGTTTGATATATTATGTAAGTTGAGTTGCAGCATTTTTCGATGCTAATAGGTATCAAACAAGAAGGCATTAAATGTGCCCAGATAAATTTTTGGCATCTGTCTTGAAACACCATTTCCATGTGTCCCTATATAATACAATGGCTCTTGAATTACAAATATCTTTCCGTCTTTTCTCCATTTTTCCATCTTCCCTTTTGGTTGGGTGGAAGAGGTCACTGAGAATTCTGGCATAAAACCTTTTTTAAAACTCTTTGTTCTGTTGCTGAGCCCCTTGTTTTCCACCTTAGCAGCTGATTGTATAAAGAGGACAATCGGAATAGTGGTTAGCTATCCGCTATCCCTAGGTATAAAACTTTGTAAAATAATAATGGGACTCCCAACTTGGAAAATTACATGGTATTTTCATATCTCTGTCCCCTTCATTTTTCATATCTCTCTCTGCCCCCCTCTCTTTCTCTCTCTCTCCTTCTTACTCTCTCTCTCTCTCTCTCTTTTCCTTCCCCTTCCTCTCTCCTTCCCGTCTCTTCTCTCTCATATTATATTTCGCTCGCCATCCTTCCATTCTTTCTCATAATTCTCTCTCTCTCCCTCTCTCTCTCCCTCTCTCTCTCCCCCTCTCTAACTTCTGGCTCTGACTATACATAATAATAAAGTTGAGATTGAGTCCCATTGTTTGGCGTAGTTCATCAAGAAGTGCTAAAACTTCCCCTACCCCCCCTCTCTCTATCTCTCCTCCCACTTTTCTCCGAGCTTTTAGTTCAGTGGTGCCCAATCAGAGTTTCCGACAGGTTAAAACTTTGTAATCGCGAGAGCTCGGGTTCGATTCCCGGCGGGGCTAAAGTTTCGTCTCTGTGCTTGGATTTTGGGGTGCACTCAGCCTCATGAGTACAATTGGATAGCTTCTGGAGTAGTGATCAGTGGCGACATTACCACAGTAAATTGTTTTGAGAACCTCTACTTTTGGCTAAGTTTCACTATGGATAGTTGATGAGTGGGGGTGGATTAGGGTTGGGGTTATGTCCCATCCACAGTATTGCCTATTATACAGGGTGACCCAGAGTTACCTGACGGTTTTGATTTGCCCATAACTTTCTTATAACTTGTCGTAGCTTGTTGAAATGAACATCACTGAGTTCAGAACAAAATAAGGTTCTGTTACAATGTAGTCGTAGACCCTGCAACATCGAGCTTTCGCTGTGGATGCATTTCTTAAAAATAGTGAATTTGTGATTTCAGATGAAGTTTCATTATTTTTTGTTTATTATGTTCATCATCCAACCATTTCCTTATCCTGTTTCTTATAATTTTAATATCTTGTATTATTTTCATTTCCTTCTTCTCTCTTCAATTTCGGCTCTATAAGATCTCTACAGCCAGCCTAGTTAGCTTGGTTGGTAGCACGTCTCCCTTGTTAGCGCTAGGCCGCGGGTTCTATTGGATCTATAGGCCAGGGCTTTCTCCTATTCTATCCTTCTTCTCTCTTCGAATTTTAGAGCTATAGATTCTCAGCAGAGACAGATCACCTTTCACCACTTCTCTAATCCAATAGGCCCGAATCTCTCCTCTTCTATTAAAGGATAAAATGTTTGAAATATTGTTTTGGCAAAGTTTTCATGATGGCTCTTTGTTTTGTTTGTCCTCTTGCCAAGTTATCCATTAGACCTGTAGGTATTGTATTAACTCATCCTGATAGCCTATAATAGCGTACCTAATAGGAATAGGGTATTGTGATAGAGTACAGTGTAATGCAATACCTACTCCTATGTATCAAGAGAAGATTGAGTAGATATTGTTGAGCATTTGAGCAGTAGGAGTTAAGGTTAAGAGTGGAATTATTTTTAGATGGGTGGGGACAACTGAACATTCTAACGCTAGGCCGTGGGTTTGATTCCCACCCGGGGCGGATATTATCTCAAACGGATAATGTTCTTTCTCGGACCGGCTGGTTTTCTCCTATCCTGTCTTCCTTCTCTCTTCGATTTCGGGACGATAAGACGTTGGCAGTTACAGTTCCCTCTGTCAAACCTCTTAAAAAAGGACATTCTATTTGTGGAGATAGCAAAAACACAGTCATTTCTTACTTCATATTAGTGGAGATGTCAAGAAAACATAAATTTCTCATTCCACAATATTAGTGGAGATGTCAAAAAACACGTGTTGTTCCTATCCTGTCAGACCCCTCAGAATACTTCAGTAACTGTGCTGCTCTCTGGCATATTTCTGAACCACTATAACAAACCATCGCTCTTTACTTCTTTCGTTCTTTATTTCAGATTTTTATCTCTGTTGAAAATATTCGTTTTAACCGCTAGAGAGCTCTGTGTATTATCTCGTTTGATATTTAAGTTGATTTGATGCAGTATTTTTCGAGGGGTTGGAAAGTTTTTTTTTTTTTTTTTTTCAAGAGGTTTGATAGAGGGAACTGTAACTGTTAAGGTCTTACCACCCTGAAAGCAAAGAAGGAAAGACAAGATGGGAGAAAACCAGCCGTTCCGACAACGAACCTTACTTGTTTAGGAGAAATACCTGTTTACGCGACCTAAAAGTTACAAGGAAAGAGCACTAGCTATCCTCCAAGGTATCTATAAGTATAATAATCTAATACAGTGGTTCTCAAACTTTTTTGCATGGCGCCCCCTTTGGGCATATTCTCATTTTTTCACGCCTCTCCTACCTTACCCAACCCCTCGGTATATTATTTTTACCTATGGGTTTTATATGGAATAACAAAACGAGAATTTGAAACTTTGAGATTTTTTTTATATTCAAGTAAGTAGGTTACCTATTTATAGGTTTTATGAAATAACAAAACGAACCAACCTCAGTGGCTCAAGCAGTTAGCGCGGGAGGAATTTCAGAACTGGAGGTTTATAGAAAAAGCTCGCGCCCCCCCTGATTTGTCTCCACGCCCCCCAGTTTAAGAACCTCTGATCTAATATATAAAAAAATTTCATTTAATGAATATTTGTTTGTGTGTGTGTGTGTGTGTTTGTTCGAAATTTATGCCTGGCCAAACCGCTCATCCGATTGGGATTATGTTCGCGGATTTGGCAATTATGTTCGCGGATTCGCGTCCCGAATCGACATTTTGGATATTTGGCAAGCCTACTAATAGGTATCAAACAAGAAGGCATTAAATGTGCCCAGATAAATTTTTGGCATCTGTCTTGAAACACCATTTCCATGTGTCGCTAATACAATGGCTCTTGAATTAAAAATATCTTTCCGTTTTTTCTCCATTTTTCCATCTTCCCTTTTGGTTGGGTGGAAGAGGTCACTGAGAATTCTGGCATAAAACCTTTTTTAAAACTCTTTGTTCTGTTGCTGAGCCCCTTGTTTTCCACCTCAGCAGCTGATTGTATAAATCGTGGTTAGCTATCCCTAGGTATAAAACTTTGTAAAATAATAATGGGACTCCCAACTTGGAAAATTACATGGTATTTTCATATCTCTGTCCCCTTCATTTTTCATATCTCTCTCTGTCCCCCTCTCTTTCTCTCTCTCCTCTCTCCTTCTTACTCTCTCTCTCTCTCCTCTCTCCTTCTTACTCTCTCTATTCCTCGTTATAGGCTATTTTCCGGTTCGTTTTTGTTAAGCTACGCCGAGCAAGACCACTAAATGAATGAGTGACATGAACGGCCATGCCTTAATGATTTACTAGCAGAAATCCAGAGCGAAGCGGCTAGTTTGGAATGAAAATTCTGTGGTTCAAAGGCTCAAACTCCCAACACGGTCCAAAATACGTACATACGTTATGTCGGGTACCTATTGTTCTAAACACATGCGGTCACTTATCTACTGAACATTATGAATGAACTTGATTCTCAAAACAATTACCTAAATACCTACCTATACGTACATGGGAATCAAAATGAATCAGAATGCACTTCAGAAAAAGAACAATGGACCTAAAATCTTCATTGATATATTAGTAACCTAATCTTGTAACTACATAGTTAATCATAGGGTGCAGCTGTGAGTACCATAAAGATACAAGAGTACCATTTATAGGTGAGATACCATTTAGGAGATGAAAAGATTTGAGAGAGAATTTCGGATGTCTTTGAAAAAATGGACCGGTCGTTCTTCACGCCAAGTACCAATTGGTCTGTGAGAGAAATTATAATTTTGATATCAAAGAAACATTCCGAGTGTTCATTTAAATCGGCTGGGATTGAACCCACGGTCTCTTGGTTATCAGGTGAGAATTTTGGCTTCCACACCACCAAAGCAGGTTGATTAGGTATGAGAAAACACGATTTCAGGTCGATAAGACCTTAGCAGTTGCAGTTCCCTCTAACAAACCTCTAAAAAAAAAAAAAAAGAAAAAACAAACAAACAACTCCCACTTTGAACTTTTGTTTTTCGTTTTTCCTGGCGGAAGTTTTACATTTTTGTTTGTATTCTGACTACAATATTGTTTGAGGACCTGATGAGAAATGATTTCCTACCCAAAATACCAACTTTCGAACATTATTAGGATATTAAGAGTAATATTGGACTAGCGAGATAAATGGGTAGGTAGGTATTAGGTAAAATTAGTATGTGTATAAGAATGACTAGATAAATCGGTAAGGATCAAGCGGTTATCTCAGGGTTCCTAAATATTTCCAACACCCTAACGTGTGGAAGGGGGGCGGACCTCGGCACTTCCCCCCGAAAAATGAATTGTTCCTCTGCTGAATACATATTATAGGTAGCTGAGTGGTCAATTTATCCGCTTGGTATACTGGAGGATACGAGTTCGAATCCAGTGGAAGTAGGGACCTCCTAGGAAAGACGTACCGTACCTATAACTTATCTGTGAACTGTTTTACTTTTCCATCAGAGGTAAAACATTGTTTTCTGCTTTTAAAGTTAGATTTTTACTTTCCTTATCCTATAGGAAGGAAAATAATGTAATCGGGTCAAATTTTTGATGGTCATTTTTTAGTGCCAAAACACGTTTTGAGGTCCCTAGAGCCTAAATCCCAAGTTTCATCCATTGGTCCGTGTGTCTGTCCTTCCGTCTGTCTGTCTGTAAACAAAATATCTCGAGAACGGTAAGAGCCAGAGACTTGAAATTTGGCATGCAGCTGTCAAATGTGACAAAGATGATCAAGTTCTACCTACAAATGTATTTTCGAGTAAGTATCGTGCTATACCTACAGATGATTCTGTGATTATGATTATCCTCATGACTTTCAATATGAAGACCTCACCAGAAGAATTAGGTAGATGCTCCAGGCTGCTGGACTGTAGTGGGGTGTGAAAGGACGCTGAGGGTCTGTCTGTGTGAAATGTTTAGTGGACTTGAAAGGGTGATGTTTGAAATTTGTAATATAGGAGACGAATTAGGTATAGGTAGATAATGGACATTTTTTGAAGAAATACAATAAATATACGAATCGTGCAATACTTTTTCACTGAGACGAATCTTACACCTAAAATTGAGACGAATCGTGTCTTTAAGACCCGATATTAATATTAGGTAGGTCCCTCCTATACCTACAGAGAGAGGTAGGTATTAGATTTAAATAACTTCTCCATTTTCATTAATTAATTTGTACTTAAAGTAGATTTAACCCTTAACTATCTAGGTACCTATTTATTTACATATATTTATTTCAAGTCGGTAAGAACTCTAATTGGTAGATAAGTTAATAAATAATCCCTAGTCTAATATTCTATATTTTTTTTAATTATTCTATATTTTAATTACGAATATTATTGCATCTATTACCTACCGAACTGACCAATCTAAATACTTCATATTTTAATTAAGGAGTACCTAGATTTTTTTTTTTTTTTTTAACACTCTAAGGATCAAGGCAATATTTATAATAAGTAATAATAATTATGATGGAACTACCTCCCTGTCTACCAAGATTTTTTCCCTATTAAAATAAATAATATAATATAAGAATTACCTACCTATTTTAAAAAAAAAAAAAGACTTGCCTACCCTATTAGGTCGAATTAGCAAAGTTTAACGTAGGTACAGTAATCAGTAATCTCATTGCATTACATTAAGTACAGGAACCAAAGTACAGTAGAACCTCGATTATTTCAACCAATTGGTACCGAGGGTAGTTGAAATATTATCGAGGTTCTGTATAAAAGTTGAAATAATCGAAACATGTCTTCGACATGATTTTGAACACTTTCAGTGATTTCTTCCTTGGATTAGATAGGAAACCCTTTGAAAGCTAGAAAAAAAAACCAATTTTGGAGTTGAAATAATCGACGTTCTACTGTACCCATCTAATCTAAGTATACATAGTACAAATAGACTTGCACTGCAACACTGCACGATGCAGCTATAAGTTGTAAGGCGGAGTCTATTAGTAGGTATTCTAAGTGGAGATGCAGCAATACTTGAATGTCAGTATGCACTTGGGTTTAATGCTTGCTAGGGGGGCGTGACTTAAAAAGCTTCATCTGGAAGTTATGACTATAGGGTATACAGTATACAGGGTGTAGATAAAATATTTTAAAAGATAATAAATAAATAATACTTTTTTTTACCTCTCTAGATATGTATTACCTATTTTGTTTAATCAACAAAGCTTTCACAAATGTAAACCTCAAAATGATGCTACGTACATACCTAATTACCTACCTAAATACTTTTAACTTCTTTTAAATGTGGTTTGATAGAGGGAACTGTAACTGCCAAGGTATTAGATAAGTATCGTAACGAAAGCGAAAAGAGAAGGAAGACAGGATAGGATAAAGACCGACTCAGGCGGGAATCGAACCAGCAACCTTGCGCTTACGCTCCAAGCTAGGCTGGCAACTACTTAACTTTTATGTCTGTACTGGGGTTCGAACCCTAGCATCGGATTACGAGTTACAAGTCCAACATTAAATGTTTGATATTTTGTTCTAATGGTAGTTCCAGACATTCTGAACATCTGAACATATAACATGGGTAGGTACTCTTTTTTTTTTCAGGGTGTCTCGGTAACTTTCTTTTCAGCCACCCTGTACATATATCCATGTACCTAGCAGGTACCTACATTATATCGTATATGTATACATAATACTCACCAGCAAAATCTTCACAGTACATAGGGTTCCCTACATTAGAGTCGCGTATGTATTTTATGTACATAATATGAAGTTAAGCTGAGTGTAGTGCATTTTATATACCTATCTATGTATTTTATGTACTTATGTATGTATGTATGGAGCTTAAGCGCCTTAACTATGTGTGATAACCCATTTGCAGTTGTTTCTAAAGCGACTGGAAAGTTACCGAAGGAGGCTGAGCATTAGTCGAGAAGTGTGAATCACTCATGGTCAAAGCGTGCTGGTTGTGATTGTGAGATTACGTGAAATCATGAATGGATATCTTGGCTTAAGGCAACACGTATCCAAAAGAGTCCAAATTCATTGAAGAAATCCTCAGTGGATTCAGATTATTCTATGGCTCTGTTGAATTACAACCCGACATCAGCAATGTGCTGAATGGGTTGTAAAAACTTTTCACATTTTTTTTTTTTTTTTTTTTTTTTTTTTTTTTTTTCTTTTTTTTTTTTATTTTTTTCTTTTTTTTTTTTGGATTTTTTTTTTTTTTTGTTTTTCTGCCGAAATCCTGAGTGCCGTAAGTGTTCTACATCGTATCTCCGAAACAAACCCAAGGTTCATAAAGGTAAGACACCAGCAATTGTCCTTCTTGCCGTTCCTTCCTTTGAGGTGGTCAGCCTTCAGCTGTCCATAACCCTTGGTATTGGTATAGGTAGGGCCATCGGCTTTAATAAACGCCCTTGGTCACTGCGACCTGGTTAGATCTTTTGTGACAATTTTTTTTTGTCCATAACCCTTGGGAACACACATTTTTTTTTTTAATATTATTATTTTTTCCATTATTAATATCATTACTGTTATTTGTTGGAATGTATGATTTATTTATGTAAATAAATGAAAAGTATTCTTATTATAAAAAAAAAATTCAAAATCCATCGCGTAAATCCACGGAATGGACTTGGACGTTTATAGCAAATCCTCAGCCTCAGTCCAAAAACAGCGATGATTGTATGTTACCTAGGTATGTGAAATTAAGTAGCAAAGTATTTGTGACGTTTGCGAAGATAGCAAACCCAAAAGAAAATTGGTATACGTAAAGTTAACTGTAATGAAAATCACACCATGTCAGTTTGGTTATGATTCACCCGATACATCTAATGATCATCAGGTCTCATTGTTCCATAATACCACACAAGGCGGTCAATGATGAAAGGGAACTCTGGACAGGTTAAATATACAGGGTATCCCACACACAAGTCCAGTCCCCTTACATCAGCTATAATAGGTTGTCCCTCAATGCCTGATGTCTTCAGTTGTTATTATAATAGGGTCCGGCCCAGGAAATTTATGAAATTACTGCGACAAAATCTGTGTAGTATAAAGTAGCTACACTTGTAAACTAAACTGATGGAACTCACTTGGAAATAAAAGCCTTTTTTGCGAAATTTCATTTAAATCGGATTAGGTAACTGTTTCAGAGTTATTGCGCGAAGCAATCAGACAAATGAAAGGACACGTAAATAAGTTAAATGGGTGAATTCATCAGATTCAAACTTGGAAGTTAAAATTTACTTTGTTTATTGAATTAATTATATTGTATTGAGTAGAATTCATATATCCATGCTCCTCTCACTTTTCCCTAATAGCTCTATTAAAAAAAAAAAAATATCGCAATACCTATAACCTTATAGGTACCTTTTGTTTGACATCCCTACCCCAGGGTGTACTTTGAACTTTCCGGTCACCCTGTATAGGGTATTCGAGTTTAAAATCTAATAAGAATGCAAATAACTAGAACCAGTGGCATTGCGACGTTTGGCAACACCCCAGTCCCCAGAACACTCAAGTTAAGCAACGTACTGGTGTGCACCTGGACGGGTGACCGACTGAGAAAAATTAATTCTAATATGTGAAATTAAGTAGCAAAGTATTTGTGACGTTTGTGAAGATAGCAAACCCAAAAGAAAATTGGTATGTAAAGTTAACTGTAATGAAAATCACACCATGTCAGTTTGGTTATGATTTACCCGATACATCTAATGATCACCAGGTCTCATTGTTCCATAATACCACACAAGGCGGTCAATGATGAAAAGGAACTCTGGACAGGTTAAATATACAGGGTATCCCACACACAAGTCCAGTCCCCTTACATCAGCTATAATAGGTTGTCCCTCAATGCCTGTGCCCTAAATCACCGAAGTTACCTACCCAATAAACGTTACTTTGTTGAATCTGCTGACATAGAGGGACTTTTCAATCCTATTACGCTGACAGTCAAAATATGTAGGGCCAGTAGAGTCAAATTATTTGAGGTGTGGGCCTTTCCTGAGCACTTTCTAGGCTAGGAGAAGACAGAGAACACCGAGTGTTAAGCAACGTACAGCATGGTGTCTATTCTGGATGGATGGTTATTTTACCTAATGTGTTTTTGCCAGGAATCCAGGAAATAGGTAGGCAATTTTTTAAAGTAATTAGAAAAAAAAACTTCCTAGAGTCAAATTATTTGAGGTGTGGGCCTTTCCTGAGCACTTTCTAGGCTAGGAGAAGACAGAGAACACCGAGTGTTAAGCAACGTACTGCATGGTGTCTATTCTGGATGGATGGTTATTTTACCTAATGTGTTTTTGCCAGGAATCCAGGAAATAGGTATACCTACTTTTTGCTTACTGTGAGTGAAAATAATTCGCAGCAGGCAATTTTTTGAAGTAATTAGAAAAAAAAAACTTCAACATTCTTTTTCAAGACCTCTTTTCTTTTCAGCTCACCCTGTTCTGGTTGTCTGACGTTACCTATATTTCTGGTACATCTTGTATCTTGTTCGGGGTACCTCCCGCGTTACCTGATGCCTTCCTCACAACATAACACAATCATGTCTCTTTTTGATCTTCACTCTGGGAACCCGCCAGCCCGACAAAGGAAAACCTAATCACTTCCTCACAACATAACACAATCATGTCTCTTTTTGATCTTCACTCTGGGAACCCGCCAGCCCGACAAAGGAGAACCTAATCATCTCTCTCTCTCTATCTCTTACCTGTCTAATTAAGCGATCGATTTATCATTTCTAGAGGAGATCACCACCTTATTCCTTGCCTCTTTTTGACGGGTCTCCCTGATTATCCTGTAATGTTATTAGGGTCCTAGCCAGCTCCTAGGTACGAGTTTCCTTGCCTCTTTTTGACGGGTCTCCCTGATTATCCTGTAATGTTATTAGGGTCCTAGCCAGCTCCTAGGTACGAGTAACTTCAGATTAGGGTCGAAATTTTGATCTTATGGTATTTAAACCACAACGAGGCGAGTAACTTCAGATGGTCGAAATTTTGATCTTATGGTATTTAAACCACAACGAGATAGTTATACTGCTACAAGTACCAACCTACTTACGAGTATACAAACATAATACAATGAATACATACATAGGGGTTGTAATAGTGAAGTTGTATGTACCTATCTAGGTAAGTTCTTGAAGATATCAAGGAATGTGAAAGACACTATTCATGACGATCCTACCAAGCTACCTATCTTAGGAGATCATTGTAATTATTTGATTCTGAATTTGATCCAGACAAAATGACGAATCAGACCTACTCATATGGCAATAGGTAATAATATTATGATACATACATAATATAAAATCTTGCTGTCGATATTCAATCAAAACGAAGCATTGTGAATTTTATTGTGATCCTGTCGGCATTCCTTCTCCTCCCTGTTTGTAGGTACCTACTTCCTTTCTCATGTTTCAAACCTATTAGAAATAATACTTAAGAAATAATGATAAATACCAAATAAATAGTTACATTTTGTAGCAAATTGTTAAAAAAAGATCATCCTTTAATACGTGTGAGAGCGAGGTGAAATGGTGACATCCACTATTTTACTCGTATTGGTGGATGTGTCAAATATATGAAATATACGAGTAATATCTTTTATTTACTGTTTGGTACTCTATAGTACTAGAAATAGCTTCATCTAGGTACTCCTCTTGTGGTTTTTATCAAAAGAGGTAATTCATGTCTCTCCATCACATGCCAATAATAATAATATGAAAGCTTAATTTACACATCTGCGATATTGTGTTCAAAGCGCGGTAGTATAGTATAACTTCTCGCACAAAATAAATTCGTTCCAATGTTCTATTTTCAAAGTGATCTTTTCTTACTACATTAGAACTCCAACTCAACATGGTTAGGAGTACCTTCAGATCAGGGTCGAAATTTTGATCTTATGGTATTTAAACCACAACGAGATAGTTATACTGCTACAAGTACCAACCTCCTTATGAGTGTACAAACATAATACAATGAATACATACATAGGGGTTGTAATAGTGAGTTGTATGTACTTACCTATAGGTAAGTTCTTGAAGATATCAAGGAATGTGAAAGACACTAGGTATTCATGACTATCCTACCAAGTTACCTATCCTATAGGAGATCATTGTAATTATTTGATTCTGAATTTGATCCAGACAAAATGACGAATCATACTCATAATCATATGGCAATAGGTAATAATATTATGATTATATGATACATACATAATATAAAATCTTGTTGTCGATATTCAATCAAAACGAAGCATTGTGAATTTTATTGTGATCCTGTCGGGATTCCTTCCCCTCCCTGTTTGTAGGTATACCTACTTCCTTTTTCATGTTTGTGACTTTCTAATGACATACATAATATAAAATCTTGTTGTCGATATTCAATCAAAACGAAGCATTGTGAATTTTATTGTGATCCTGTCGGGATTCCTTCCCCACCCTGTTTGTAGGTATACCTACTTCCTTTTTCATGTTTGTGGCTTCCTCATGTTCCGCAGTCCTGTTATATCCCACGCAGGCACGAAGAGCTTCAGCTTACCAACGAATTTTGACTTCAGCGATTTCTTGTTCACCGGTTCAATATAGGTAGTTTGTACAAGCACCTTCTTTTTAAGAAATTTTGCCATAGACTCGAATTTTGACTTCAGCGATTTCTTGTTCACCGGTTCAATATAGGTAGTTTGTACAAGCACCTTCTTTTTAAGAAATTTTGCCATAGATTGTATTTTTTGCAAACAAGTTATGTGAAATGCACATTGCCAGAAGAGGGTGGGTACATTATTTATTGGCCATGTTATTACATGTATCAAAGTGTTGTTTTAATCATCAGGAATGTGGTCTGACTCAGTTCTGTGGAATGTCGAAATGATTTCTTGATGATGATCCAGTGTTTGATCGATTCGATCTAAATTAGAAATCAAGCTAGCAGGAATGTCAAACTTGATAGAGATGACACAAATAATAATGAGATCATACATACCAATGTAATTATGCTTATACGACAGTTTCTGAATTCATAATTCAGTATTGTATGAGCTAGAATTCAGACATAGAGTATATGTACATATGTATCTACCAATACTTTTTTTTCTTATTCTTTATTGTTAAATTTGATATGGACGGCTTTTAGTTAAAATTATGGACACTCTCATTATTCATCTTCTTCCGATATATAATGGGGCAGTGTTTTTATTTACTGTTTGGTACTCTATAGTACTAGAAATAGCTTCATCTAGGTACTCCTCTTGTGGTTTTTATCAAAAGAGGTAATAAATTCATGTCTCTCCATCACATGCCAATAATAATATGAAAGCTTAATTTACACATCTGCGATATTGTGTTCAAAGCGCGGTAGTATAGTATAACTTCTCGCGATTATACTTTGGTAAACATCAATAGGATTTGTTCAGATCTCTTGCCGAGTCTGCGGTTACTGCGGTGGCTTTGAATCTTGCGGATCTGGAATCAGAAATTCTAGACCAAAACCAAACGAAGTGAGATTGAGATCAAAGTTTTACATTTAGTCAGAGAACTCAAAGAGGCATTTTTGATTTAATAAATCCGTCTGTCTGTCTACTTCAGCCTATAACTATCGAATGGTTTCTCCAATTTTTATGAAACTTGGGTAAAATGCTCATCGCACAAAAGAAATTCGCTCACATTCGATTTTGGGCTTGACCTATTTGGCCCTGTTGGACTTTTTCCTGAAGTTATCGAAACCGGTCGAACGAAGGATGTCGATCCTACTTCAAAATCCTCTTAAAAGCCAGATATGTTTGGTATAACTACAAGTTCGGCCATGCCTTTTCCACAAGTTTGGCCATGCCTCGGGATGAACTAGCGGGATTCCGGAGCGAATAAGTAGATAAGTACGAAGAAATGTGATGATTGTGATGAAATATAAAAGCTTGAAATGATGGAAAAAGTATGATGATAGGGACCCAGGATCGGTCCTACCTTCGTTTTTCATAGTCGTTGGCTGCTAGATTGTTTTGAATACCAACCAGAATTAGGAGAGGTCCTCCTTCTCTCTTCCATTTCGGGACGATAAGACCTCCTTTGTTAACATTTCCCATTTCCTTCTATCAAACCTCTTCAAGAAAAGAATGATAGGTGAACTAATGTGGTTGCCGCTAGACGCCTTAGATAAGTACGAAGAAATGTGATGATTGTGATGAAATATAAAAGCTTGAAATGATGGAAAAAGTATGATGAACAAGTAAGATAACAAAGAAATGAAGAACATGTCCCAAAATCATGCAAGATGGATCGGCCACAGTGTGTGACATAAAGGAAAGAAACAGAAGAGAAGATGAACCAAGAGACCAGGACTATCGCTGTCAACCAATGAGATTGTGACCAACATCTCCATTCAAGACCTCTCATGTTAACACGCGGTGACCAGGGAACTTAAATGTGAGGGTGACATTAATGAGACGAAGAATAAGTGAGTGGTCCCATATGAGAACCTTGTGTGAACCCATTACTAATACAGTCAAACCTGGATAAACGGGAATCTCAGGAGCCTTTGCATATTTTCCTGCTTGTAGAAGTTTTCGGCTTTAAAAATTTCCTTCTTAGAGAGGTAAGAAAAAAACTTCTGACGGTGGAAATTTTAATTTTTAAAGAGTTTTTTGTGTCAAAAATGAAGGGACCATGATTTTGTTCCAGTTTTTCCATCAGGTTTCTTGGATTCCAGGTTCGACTGTAGTATACAATTGACTGCGTTATAAATGACTATGTTATAATGTTATAACTTATAAATGACAATGATAGACCTAATAACAATGAACCTGTCATCAGAAGCTTGTTATAAACCAGGGGGTGCTAGGAATGTAATAGAATTAATGTTAGGTGACATTAGTACCCTAAGATATCTCGTTAGGACCAGTTGACCACTATGAGGGTGGTATGCAGTGGTGTAGTTGGGGGGGAATTTAAATAGCGGACATTAGAAGACCATTCAGCTTTAAAGAGGGTGGAACACACAACACCACCGAGCCACCACCGATCACCGCCCGGGGCGGATTTCATCCTAAACAGATAAGATTCGTTCTCGGAACGACTGGCTTTCTCCTATCCTGACTTCCTAATACTCTTCGCTTTCTTAATGATAAGATCTTAGCAGTTATAGTTCCTTCTATCAAACTCTTAAAAAGGAGGAAGAGTACACAGAAAACTAAATTCGTTCAATACTCAATCGTCAACGTATTTCGGGAAAATAGCTTTCAACTAAATACGATTTCCTCATTTATGGGTTGTGGGCCTAGGACGACAGACGACAAAACATTATTATGTATCACTGTATCAGATTAAATCCCGAGACAATCCTCTAATATCCTCTATGTTTTTTTTTGTTTTTTTTTTTTCTAGTTAAGCAAGGTCTTCCTAGTTAAATTGTTAGTTGTATGTATTATTCTTTAAGCCATCAAATATACGAGACCTTGTTTAGACTGCTGGGATAAAGGGACTTTTCAGTCCTATTCGGGCAGGATAAACAAGGTATTCTATTCTATTCTATTCTATGTTAAGCTCCCGTCTTAGATCTCGACTGAATCTGAGCTAATTTTGATATCACCATCTGAATTTCACTGTTAATGTTGATGATCTTGTATTAAATTTAACTAAGATCCAATGTCTCACCATAAGAAGTCTAGAGCCTAGCAGAGATGTGCTATCAATCACTCTAACCTGATTAGAACTATCCTCAGTGATCTTTATACAGGATCTAACTTCAGTCTTAACTATTATTGTCAAAATTCCGATTAGTATTGGTATTAACAGTGCTTTATTTATTTATTATTCAGGTACAATAGACCTTTCAGGAGCAAGATTATTATTCAGCTGATGCCTCCCAAGTTCTGAACACATGATATTTACCGTGCATGCGCAGTGGTAGCAATATATCCAGCTATGTAATTGGTTTGTTTACACAGGAAACTAGTTTCTTGTTGATTTTTATAAACAAACAATCAATATGGCCATCTTCTGCTCTCTTGCTGTGCTTGGTATACCTGTGTGTTTGTTTACCTATGTTTTTATTTAATTCATTTTGAATATGTTTTATCTACCTATGTTTTTATTGAATTCATTTTGTGTTTTTATTTTTTGTTTTGACAGGAGGTGGTCTGGTGTTGTTTTGTCCATTTTTATTTTATTCTGATCAAATATGGTCACCAAGGATTCAATGTTGGTATTAGAATAGGATTAGCTTGTTTCTTTGTGATATGTACATATCTCCAGAATACCTTTTAGGATTAGTTCATAGTTGAATGCTGTCAATAAAAATATTTGTTTTTCATTTTACCTATCTCTAGTGTTGTTGTTTCGATTTGAGTTGTTCATGTTCAAGTGTTTCACAAACACTGATTTAATTTCAGTAGGTTTGTGTGAAAAATTTGTTTGGTACTTTGGATGTTCCTATAGAGTTTTCGAAAAATCATTTATTTAACATTTCTGTTTGACTATTCCCAAATGTGTTTATATCCACACTCTATTAGTCTACTTTGTCTATTGGAAATATGTAGGTACATAGGCCGATAGGACGACCGTACACGGTGCGGTGCGATTAAGGAAATTTAGGAAGGAAGGATATTTTAACATATAATATGATCAGGTTCGAACAATGTTATTATTTCCAAATCATCATTTCTCTTTAATCTTTGTTTTAAATACCTCCGGTTTCTAAGAATCTCTCTCTCTCTCTCTCACTCACTCACTCTCTCTCTCTCTCTCTATCCGTGTAATGTGTTGTTGTTTGAAATCAGTGAAGGATAGACATCTCCATGAAGTGGAGAAGGTCCATTTGTAAATCTAGGGCCCTGCACAGGCCCGTTTTCTGAATATGTTATACACTAGTTGAACTTTTGCTGTTTTAGGAGGTTTGATAGAGGGAACTGTATTAACAACGGACCTCTTATCGTCCCGAAATCGAAGACAGGAGGACAGGATAGGAGCAAACCAGCCGTTCTGAGAACGATCCTTATCTGTCTAGCATGAATTTCAATCGAACCCGTGACCTAGCACTTAAAAGGCAGGCGCGCTAGCCTCCAAGCATACTAGACTAGCATACTTTCCCTGGGTAACGGCCAATCTCACTACTGAGAATTAACACAGTGTCATTAGTGTCAAGCGTTTTCTTTGACGTCACCCATTTTATTTACACAGGCCTGTATTTTTTACACGACTCAATCGTCAATGTATTTCGGGAAAATAGCTTTCAACTACGAGTAAATACGATTTCCTCATTTATGGGTTGCGGGCCTAGGACGACAGACGACAAAACATTATTATGTATCACTGTATCAGATTAAATCCCGAAATAATCCTCTAATATACTATATGTTCCCGTCTTAGATCTCGACTGAATCTGAGCTAATTTTGATATCACTATCTGAATTTCACTGTTGATGATCTTGTATTAAATTTAACCAAGATCCAATGTCTCACCATCAGAAGTCTAGAGCCTAGTAGAGATGTGCTATCAATCACTCTAACCTGATTAGAACTATCCTCAGTGATATTTATACAGGATCTAACTTCAGTCTTAACTATTATTGTCAAAATTCTGATTCGTATTGGTAATAATAGTGCTTTTTTTATTTATTATTCAGGTACAATAGACCTTTCAGGACCAAAATTATTATTCAGCTGATACCTACCCAATAAACGTTACTTTGTTGAATCTGCTGACATAGAGGGACTTTTCAATCCTATTACGCTGACAGTCAAAATATGTAGGGTCAAATTATTTGAGGTGGGTGACTTTCTCATGTTCCGCATTGTGACATTGTGACTTTCTCATGTTCCGCATTGTGACATTGTGACTTTCTCATGTTCCGCATTGTGCCATTGTGACTTTCTCATGTTCCGCATTGTGACATTGTGACTTTCTCATGTTCCGCAGTCCTGGTTATCCCACGGGCACGAAGAGCTTCAGCTTACCAACGAATTTTGACTTCAGCGATTTTTGGTTCAATATAGGTAGGTAGTTCGTACAAGCACCTTCTTTTTAAGAAATTTTGCCATAGAGTTTATTTTTTGCAAGCAAGTTATGTGAAATGCACATTACCAGAAGAGGGTGGGTACATTATTTATTGGCCATGTTATTACATGTATCAAAGTGTTGTTTTAATCATCAGGAATGTGGTCTGACTCAGTTCTGCGGAATGTCGAAATGATTTCTTGATGATGATCCGGTGTTTGATCGATTCGATCTAAATTAGAAATCAAGCTAGCAGGAATGTCAAACTTGATAGAGATGACACAAATAATAATGAGATCATACATACCAATGTAATTATGCTTATACGACAGTTCCTGAATTCATAATTCAGTATTGTATGAGCTAGAATTCAGACATAGGGACCCAGGATCGGTCCTACCTTCGTTTTTCATAGTCGTTGGCTGCTAGATTGTTTTGAATACCAACCAGAATTAGGAGAGAAAAGAGAGAAGCCTCATTTACTATCCGATTACTACTGTAAACGAGAACATCGGAAAACTCTAATAAGTACCAAGAAATGTGATGATTGTGATGAAATATAAAAGCTTGGAATGATGGAAAAAGTATGATGAACAAGTAAGATAACAAAGAAATTAAGAACATGCCCCAAAATCATGCAAGATGGATCGGCCACAGTGTGTGATATAAAGTAAAGAAACAGAGGAGAAGATGAACCAAGAGACCAGGACTATCGTTGTCAACCAATGAGATTGTGACCAAGATAGACAGTGTTTGAAAATAATGAATTATACATATTGTTATTGTTATACCTAAATAGTTATAAATTTATTATTATAACTATACAAATATGTACATATCTACCAATCCTTTTTTTTTTCTTATTCTTTAATGTTAAATTTGACATGGACGGCTTTTAGTTAAAATTATGGACACTCTCATTATTCATCTTCTTCCGATATAATATTCCAAACCTAATATAGAAAAACCATCGGGACAAGTGCATAAATCGACCAGAGAGTAAATTCTATACCACCAACGTTCATAAATATAAACGTGATACCCCCCTTGTAACCATTAGGGTATCCTCTGGTATCTTCAGATCAGAGTGGATAATAACATGGTTTATGTCTTCATTTGAACACCAGGACTGTCTAATTAGGCACCAATTTCGGACCGCCCCGGCCGAAACCCTGACATCCTAAATTGATTAAAATTAATATCCAAAACCTGAAAAAATGGGGGAAAAGTACGTGATTTCAAGGCCCATTTTCAGTGAGGACTTGGGGGAAATTTTATTGATTCTGTAAAAGAGTAAAGTTAGTTTTAGATACCGTAACTCAGAGTGCACTCAGCATCATGTGAAGGACAACTGATGATGATTTCCATTTTATTTGTACTTTTATCTAGGTACGGTATTTTAAAGATAAAAAAAAAAAAAAATCTTTTATTTCGCCGAAAACGAAATTGCAGCTGCCACAGAGAAGACCTCCCCCCCCATAATGTCTGCCCTGGTATTGTATAGTCAACCTGTGCTATGATATACAGGTGTGTGTTGATATAGAGATGTGGTCCAAGCTTAGAACCTCACTGGATATTACTTAGGACAGACTGGACAGATGTTTTAGATGAAACTAAGTCAAATAAATAATAACCTCTGAATTTTTGGCCACGCGATTAAATTATATATTATAGGTCATGCTAGCATTGTAGGTTGTAGGTACCTACATAATTATTATGTCCCAGCCCCAACAAAGTAATAAATATGTAATGAAATATTAATAAACAAATATATAAAATAATAATAAACAAAATATTAAATATTGAAAAACGGAGCAGTTGCTAGAATTATTCGATTTAGGTTAGGTGAAAAATCTGGTGTGAACATCACACGACTTTCCTTATCCTATATAATGATGCTTATTTGAGTGTTTTCTTAAATTACTTTTTACAATATCTCTGACCGTATAGTTGATATAGCTAAAAACCGCCAAAAAGCGGTCAAAATACCGCCAATCGCAGCATCTATTTTCACCAAACGTTTTGTGTTGCATCCTTGTCACATTTTTGAACTACATACCAAATTTCAAGTCTCTAGCTTGTACCGTTCCCAAGATATTGTTAAATTACACCGAAAAACGCCAAAAAGCGCTAAAATGCCGCCAAGCGTTGCGCCGGTCTTAACCAAAAGTTTCGTGTCGCATCCTTGTCATATTTGACATCTACATACCAAATTTCAGGTCTCTAGCTCTTACCGTTCTCGAGATATTTTGTTTACAGACAGACACACACACGGACCAATGGCTGAAACTTTGGATTTAGGCTCTAGGGACCTCAAAACGTGTTTTGGCACTAAAAACTGACCATCGAAAATTTGACCCGATTACATTACTTTCCTTCCTATAGGATAAGGAAAGTAAAAAAACATTGAATCTGGTAAATATCGGAGTAAAAAAAATCTAAATAAATAAAATCAATAAAAAAATAAATAAACAAACTCAGAACCAGTTGCCTTCCAAGTTCTGAGCACATGATATTTACCGTGCATGCGCAGTGGTAGCAATATATCCAGCAATGTAATTGGTTTGTTTACACAGGAAACTAGTTTCTTGTTGATTTTTATAAACAAACAATCAATATGGCCATCTTCTGCTCTCTTGCTGTGCTTGGTATACCTGTGTGTTTGTTTACCTATGTTTTTATTTAATTCATTTTGAATATGTTTTATCTACCTATGTTTTTATTGAATTCATTTTGTGTTTTTATTTTTTGTTTTGGACAGGAGGTGGTCTGGTGTTGTTTTGTCCATTTTTATTTTATTCTGATCAAATATGGTCACCAAGGATTCAATGTTGGTATTAGAATAGGATTAGCTTGTTTCTTTGTGATATGTACATATCTCCAGAATACCTTTTAGGATTAGTTCATAGTTGAATGCTGTCAATAAAAAGATTTGTTTTTGATTTTACCTATCTCTAGTGGTGTTGTTTCGATTTGAGTTGTTCATGTTCAAGTGTTTCACAAACACTGATTTAATTTCAGTAGGTTTGTGTGAAAAATTTGTTTGGTACTTTGGATGTTCCTAGAGTTTTCAAAAAAACCATTTATTTAACATTTCTGTTTGACTATTCCCAAATGTGTTTATATCCACACTCTAGTAGTCTACTTTGTCTATTGGAAATATGTAGGTACAAGTGTTTCACAAACACTGATTTAATTTCAGTAGGTTTGTGTGAAAAATTTGTTTGGTACTTTGGATGTTCCTAGAGTTTTCAAAAAAATCATTTATTTAACATTTCTGTTTGACTATTCCCAAATGTGTTTATATCCACACTCTAGTAGTCTACTTTGACTATTGGAAATATGCAGGTACATACTTCATATACTCTCATATTTTACTACATATTATTATTTCCAAATCATCATTTCTCTTTAATCTTTGTTTTAAATACCTCCGGTTTCTAAGAATCTCTCTCTCTATCTCTCTCTCTCTCTCTCTCTCTCTTCGTGTAATGTGTTGTTGTTTGAAATCAGTGAAGGATAGATATCTCCATGAAGTGGAGAAGGTCCGTTTGTAAATCTAGGGCCCTGCACAGGCCCGTTTTCTGAATATGTTATACACAAGTTGCACTTTTCCTGTTTTAGGAGGTTTGATAGAGGGAACTGTAACAACGGACCTCTTATCGTCCCGAAATCGAAGACAGGAGGACAGGATAGGAGAAAACCAGCCTTTCTGAGAAGCATTTCTGAGAACGATCCTTATCTGTTTAGGATGAATTTCAATCGAACCCGCGACCTAGCACTTACAAGGCAGGCGCGCTACCCTCCAAGCATACTAGACTGGCATACTTTCCCTGTGGGTAACGGCCGATCTCACCACTGAGTTAAGACAGTGTCATTAGCGTCAAGCGTTTTCTTTGACGTCACCCATTTGATTTACACAGGCCTGTATTTCTCTCTCTCTCTCTCTCTCTCTCTCTCTCTCTCTCTCTCTCTCTCTCTCTCTCTCTCTCTCTCTCTCTCTCTATCCGTGTAATCAAGTGTAATGTGTTGTTGTTTGAAATCAGTGAAGGATAGACATCTCCATGAAGTGGAGAAGATCCATTTTTGTAAATCTAGGGCCCTGCACAGGCCCGTTTGCTGAATATGTTATACACTAGTTGAAGTTTTGCTGTTTTAAGAGGTTTGATAGAGGGAACTGTAACAACGGACCTCTTATCGTCCCGAAATCGAAGACAGGAGGACAGGATATAGGAGGAAACCAGCCGTTCTGAGAACGATCCTTATCTGTTTAGGATGAATTTCAATGGAACCCGCGACCTAGCACTTACAAGGCAGGTGCGCTAGCCTCCAAGCATACTAGACTAGCATACTTTCCCTGGGTAACGGCCGATCTCTCTACTGAGAGCTAACACAGTGTCAAGCGTTTTCTTTGACGTCACCCATTTGATTTACACAGGCCTGTATTTTTTACACTCGTATTTATGAACACGAATGATCGTTCTTAGATCAGTCTCAAGTCAAAATTGACCAATCAAATGCCTTGAGACTATGCTTAGCACGAACTCAAGAGGCAGCATTTTGTTCATTAGAGTTTAGGATTACCTGAAAAATCTCTGTGGTAAGATTGGGAGCTAAAGATTTTTGTTTAACCCCTTCCGTTCATCCGGGTCTGATATTGATGATGTGTTAGTTTGAGTGGTTCAATTTCTAGAATTATTATAATTAGACTGGCGGCTTCTCCTCTCGTCAAAGCAGGATAATTCCTAATGTAATGAGAGTGTATGAGCATATTATGACGTATTAAACAACACGGGGATAATAAAATTATAATAGCTGGAGCTCAAAAAAAAAAAAAAAAAAAAAAAAAAAAAAAAAAATAGACAGTGCTTATTCTAACAGCTAAGGAATAGGTAAAAGAAAAGAAGGAAAGAACAATCTTACCTTGGTTGATATTCTCTCGCCCCACCTCTGTAATGGCGAGGAATAGAATCTCTCGATACAGAGATAGCGCTCTATTGACGCCGCTAAGCTTCATCTTGTGGCGCTCGCTAGACAGTCGCTTCAGAGGCTCACTAAGGTCGCTACATCGCACGGACGCGATAACACTGTGCATTACACTGCAAATAATAATAAGTATATAAGTATAAGTAGTGCTTTATTTAGACTGTCAGATTAGATAGATTCTAAGCCTTAGAACAAGTTGTCCCATTATACCAACAGTTTAATAGAGCACCTCTTTATTGATACAATTTTGTGTTTTTCTTGTGGTTGGGTCTTGGGGAAAAAAAGAGTTATAAAAAAACGAGAAGCTTATCAATCAAAATTCACACTATCAATGAGATCGAGTGGGGAAGGTGTTGTGTATGATGGTGGTTTCGAACCAGTGTATTTCGGTTTTCCAATATCCAATATTGGCTAGAGTGAATTGATTCAATCCTCAGTCTTGATTTTCACTCTGGTGAGTCTACACAAAATAAATTCGTTCCAATGTTCTATTTTCAAAGTGATCTTTTCTTACTACATTAGAACTCCAACTCAACAGAGGTGTTTTTATTTACTGTTTGGTACTCTATAGTACTAGAAATAGCTTCATCTGGGTACTCCTCTTGTGGTTTCTATCAAAAGAGGTAATTCATGTCTCTCCATCACATGCCAATAATAATATGAAAGCTTAATTTACACATCTGCGATATTGTGTTCAAAGCGCGGTAGTATAGTATAACTTCTCGCGATTATACTTTGGTAAACATCAATAGGATTTGTTCAGATCTCTTGCCCGAGACTGCGGTTACTGCGGTGGCTTTGAATCTTGCGGTGCGGATCTAGAATCAGAAATTCTAGACCAAACGACCAAACGAAGTGAGAACAAAGTTTTACATTTAGTCAGAGAACTCAGAGAGGCATTTTGGATTTAATAAATTCGTCTGTCTGTCTACTTCAGCCTATAACTATCGAATGGTTTCTCCAATTTTGATGAAACTTGGGTAACATTTTTAGCACACAAAAGAAATTCGCTCATTCGATTTTGGGCTTGACCTATTTGACCCTATTTTTCCTGAAGTTATCGATATCGGTCGAACGAAGGATGTCGATCCTACTTCAAAATCCTCTTAAAAGCCAGATATGTTTGGTAAGACCAGTAAGAGCAAGGTCGCGGGTTCGATTCCCGCCCGGGCTGGTTTTTATCCTAAACAGATAAAGTTCATTCTAGGAATGACTGGCTTTCTCCTATCCCGTCCTCCTTCTCTCTTCCATTTCGGGACGATAAGACCTCCTTTGTTAACATTTCCCATTTCCTTCTATCAAACCTCTTCAAGAAAAGAAAGATAGGTGAACTAATGTGGTTGCCGCTAGACGCCTTACGTATATATAATCCCCATATGTTGGTTTAACCAAGACAAACAACACTCATATAATAAGCATTACAAATTACAAATAACCCCGACACACAACGGAGCTGATGATCATTTAATTAGGGATTTCGGGGGAGCTTAACTATCTTTAGGATTCACTCTTTCTTTAAGTTTAACCCCAACAAAGATCCAACTAATGAGAGTTATCATGAAGTGTTTCTGTTTGATTCGTAAGTATTGAAGTATATAATATATAATATTCGTAAGTATTGAAGTATATAATATATACTTACTTATCCGTGTCCAAGACTTCTCATATGGACGAAGTATTGAAGTATATAATATATAATATTCGTAAGTATTGAAGTATATAATATATACTTACTTATCCGTGTCCAAGACTTCTCATATGTGGACGTCAGATGTTGAAGTATTGGAGTAGTGTCTCATTCAGATGTTGATGTATTGGAGTAGTGTCTCATTCAGATGTTGAAGTAGTGGAGTAGTGTCTCATTCAGATGTTGAAGTATTGGAGTAGTGTCTCATTCAGATGTTGAAGTATTGGAGTAGTGTCTCATTCAGATGTTGAAGTATTGGAGTAGTGTCTCAGCAGTCCACAGTCAGGACTCTCAAGCCAGCGTTGACAGAACTTTTAAATTGAATGCACGCGTTCCCGATGGATCACGAAGTTAAGCAACGTTGTGCATTTCTGATATCCGGATAAGTGATCGTCTGAGCAATCGTATGTCTGGCTTTTACCGGCCCCACTCAGACTGGGTGAGGTTAAGGTGAGGTGGGTAGCTTTTGTGAGAATGTGAGCCGTCGAGGATAAAAATCCCGTCACCAAAGATTTTAGCCGTTGTACAGTGACATTAATAAACAAAATATTAAATATTGAAAAACGGAGCAGTTGCTAGAATTATTCGATTTAGGTTAGGTGGAAGGAATGATCTAAAATCTGCGAGTTTAGGCTTTTCTACCAGAATAGAAATCCCTGATGATCTAAAAATTATCTACGATGAAATGTTCGTAGTTTTAGCTGATCTCTTAAATTTGAGGTCCTCTTCCTCTTTGAGACTAAAAGCAACGCTGAAAGAAAAATAATAGAAAGTAAAAAAACATTGAATCTGGTAAATTCTCCTAATCCGTCCCATTATTTCCACCATACACTCCCCTTAACCCTGTTCATCCCTGGTTGACAGTTTTGTTTCCCTTTACTTCCTGCAATAATTGAAGACACTACGTCGCTTGTCGCCAGGTTGAAACCCTCCCCCTAGATAATAATATTATAATCCCTGGCAATATCCCTGTTAGTCGCAGACCAGATAACATAACCCCTGACAATAAATAAACCAAATTGTCGTCACTGTGAACCCGACAATCCGGGATTTCACCCAAGTGGAACCGGTACTGTCGTCAGCAGACCTCATGTTATCATTTGCTAAATTAATATTGTTAATCTAATGTTGTTTCTTGAAGTAATTGTAAATATTAATTTATTCCTATACTTTATTAATAATGCCAATT
The DNA here is from genome assembly GCF_000475195.1 of Diaphorina citri. Classification (NCBI taxonomy): domain Eukaryota; kingdom Metazoa; phylum Arthropoda; class Insecta; order Hemiptera; family Psyllidae; genus Diaphorina; species Diaphorina citri. The sequence goes on along the minus strand of NW_007377926.1, from coordinate 115,908 downwards.
ACTATTCTCTTTGACTGCTTTCTAAATAGTTCACCCTGGGAGGAAATAGTTCACCCTAGTGCTTACAAGGTTAACCCGCGACCTAATGCTTACAAGGTTAACCCGCGACCTAATGCTTACAAGGTTAACCCGCGACCTAGTGCTTACAAGGTTAACCCGCGACCTAATGCTTACAAGGTTAACCCGCGACCTAGTGCTTACAATAGACGCCTTACGTATATAATCCCCATATGTTGGTTTAACCAACACAAACAACACTCATATAATAAGCATTACAAATTACAAATAACCCTGACACATAACGAAGCTGATGATCATTTAATTAGGGATTTCGGGGGAGCTTAGCTATCTTTAGGATTCACTCTTTCTTTCTTTTTAACCCCAACAAAGATCCAACTAATGACAGTTATCATGAATGAAATAACCCCGACACACAACGGAGCTGATGATCATTTAATTAGGGATTTCGGGGGAGCTTAACTATCTTTAGGATTCACTCTTTCTTTCTTTTTAACCCCAAGAAAGATCCAACTAATGAGAGTTATCATGAAGGGTTTCTGTTTAATTCGTAAGTATTGAAGTATATACACAAATAACCCCGACACACAACGGAGCTGATGATCATTTAATTAGGGATTTCGGGGGAGCTTAACTATCTTTAGGATTCACTCTTTCTCTCTTTTTAACCCCAACAAAGATCCAACTAATGAGAGTTATCATGAAGGGTTTCTGTTTGATTCGTAAGTATTGAAGTAAATAATATATACATACTTTATACTTACTTATCCGTGTCCAAGACTTCTCTCATATGGACGTAAGATGTTGAAGTATTGGAGTAGTGTCTCATTCAGATGTTGAAGTATTGGAGTAGTGTCTCAGCAGTCCACAGTCAGGACTCTCAAGCCAGCGTTGACAGAGCTTTTAAATTGAATGCACGCGTTCCCGATAGATCACTGAAGTTAAGCAACGTTGCGCATTTCTGATATCCGGATAAGTGACCGTCTGAGCAATCGTATGTCTGGCTTTTACCGGCCCCACTCAGACTGGGTGAGGTTAAGGCGAGGTGGGTAGCTTTTGTGAGAATGTGGGCCCAGCGCGGAATTATTTTTAAATATTTTTGATGTGTAATCTGGCGGATTATGAGTGTTCAGTTCTGATCCTCACTTGTCACTGGTGACGAAGGTTTTGATAAGGATATCATATTAGATGTTGGTGACTTGGTAATGATATTAGAGTTGTTCAGTTCTGATCCTCACTTGTCACTGGTGACGAAGGTTTTGATAAGGATATCATATTAGATGTTGGTGACTTGGTAATGATATTAAAGACGTTGGAGGTGATCCCACAACTCTGAGAAGGATGATCCCACAACTGTGTGAGAAGGATCATATTGATACTGTTAATGATAGGTATAATAGAAGTGATCAACTCTGTGGGAAATCTTGACCACACATTGATGGGAACCGGACGAAATTTGAGAGTTGGGAATTGGTAATTGGAAGTGTAGTGTGTTTTAATATAAGTTTTACGTACTTGACGATTTTTCCTTTAGTTTGTCTGTTTATTTCTCCCATATTGAAGAGGGATTGATAGATAACTGTATGATCAATTGGTCATGATCACAAAAATATTTGAGAGTTGGGAATTGGTAATTGGAAGTGTAGTGTGTTTTAATATAAGTTTTACGTACTTGACGATTTTTCCTTTAGTTTGTCTGTTTGTTTCTCCCATATTGAAGAGGGATTGATAGATGAATGATCAATTGGTCATGATCACAGAAATATCGAGTTATTGAAATTTTAGACATCATAGGAGACAATTGAAAGTCATAGCCATGACGTAACGGTATAACATGACGGCAGAATGATTTGTGTTAGGGGCCATACGTCTGTCGTCTCCACACCATTTGTAAACATCCGATTATCCGGTTTTTGTGGTAAGTACGGGGTGGTTAAAAAGCGATTTTTTTTTTCACGAGGGAGCTAGGCAGGGAGGCTTCCACGATAGGAGACAATTGAAAGTCATAGCCATGACGTAACGGTATAACATGACGGCAGAATGATTTGTGTTAGGGGCCATACGTCTGTCGTCGCCACACCATTTGTAAACATCCGATTATACGGTTTTTGTGGTAAGTACGGGGTGGTTAAAAAGCGATTTTTTTCAAGAGGAGCTAGGCAGGGAGGCTTCCACATATTATATCAGCCTTTAGTAATTATTCAGAAACCACGACAATGAAAATAATGCTCCTTTTTGCGTTTAACCTAACCCCATAATATAACACTGGTCACTACTCATTTATTGTGACAACTCATTATTGTAGCAATTTTCCATTGACTTGTTCATGAACAAGTACCTACCCAGCCTTTTCAAGCAGCCTCTTCGATTGCCCTTACGAGGCTCAGTGCACCCTAAAATAGTCATAAACATGTGGAAGTCGATCTTAGCCGAGGCAGAGGTTAAGTTTGATGGAGAAACTAGCCTTTCCCTCCAAAATAAAAAACGGAAAACGGGCAATGATCTTCCTATAGCCAATTACCTTTCTAAACCTAAATCTCATACATAAAAACCCCACTCCGAGGCTTCGGTGCAGGGCGAGGCAGAGGTTAGGTTTGATGGAGAAAGTAGCCTTTCCCTCCAAAACAAAAAACGGAAAACGGGCAATGGTCTTCCTATAGAAGTATTGGAGTAGTGTCTCAGCAGTCCACAGTCAGGACTCTCAAGCCAGCGTTGACAGAGCTTTTAAATTGAATGCACGCGTTCCCCATGGATCACTGATGTTAAGCAACGTTGCGCATTTCTGATATCCGGATAAGTGACCGTCTGAGCAATCGTACGTCTGGCTTTTACCGGCCCCACTCAGACTGGGTGAGGTTAAGGTGAGGTGGGTAGCTTTTGTGAGAATGTGAGCCGTCGAGGATAAAAATCCCGTCACCAAAGATTTTAGCCGTTGTACAGTGACATCAAACAAGAAAAACATCTCAGGGTTAATCTCCTAATCCGTCCCATTATTTCCACCATACACTCCCCTTAACCCTGTTCATCCCTGGTTGACAGAATTGTTTCCCTTTACTTCCTGCAATAATTGAAGACACTACGTCGCTTGTCGCCAGGTTGAAACCCTCCCCCTTGCGGCAGACTATAGATACCTAATAATATTATAATCCCTGGCAATATCCCTGTTAGTCGCAGACTAGATAACATAACCCCTGACAATAAATAAACCAAATTGTCGTCACTGTGAACCCGACAATCCAGGGGTTTCACCCAAGTGGAACCGGTACTGTCGTCAGCAGACCTCATGTTATACCGGTACTGTCGTCAGTAGACCTCATGTTATCATTTGCTAAATTAATATTGTTAACCTAATGTTGTTTCTTGAAGTAATTGTAAATCTTAATTTATTCCTACTTTATTAATATTGCCAATTACTATTCCTTTTGACTGATGCTTTCTAAATAGTTCACCCCGGGAGGAAGTTTAACCCGCGACCTAATACTTACAAGGTAGGCGTTCTACCCTCAAAGTTAACTAGGCTGGCTTTCCTAAATTTCTATTTATTTATTCCCCCCCAAGATGTTTGATAGAGAGAACTGTAACTGTTAAGGTCTTATCGTCCCGAAAGCGAAGAAAGGAAGGAAGACAGGATAGGAGAAAGCCAGCCGTTCCGAGAAAGAACAATTTCTATTTTTGCCCCCCCCCCCAAGATGTTTGATAGAGAGAACTGTAACTGTTAAGGTCTTATCGTCCCGAAAGCGAAGAGAGGAAGGAAGACAGGATAGGAGAAAGCCAGCCGTTCCGAGAAAGAACCTTATCTGTTTAGGATAAAATCCGCCCCGGACGGGAATAGAACCCGCTACCTAGCGCTTACAAGGCAGACGAGCTACCCTCCAAGCTAACAAGGCTGACAAGATTAGAATTAGATGTCTCCAAAAGTTGAATGAGAAAAGGCGGTATTGTTTCTTTGGAAATCCGAGTCCTGTTATTACAAGGTCTCATTTGTTTTGTAAATATTAACTGCTCTATGAGAAAAGGCGGTATTGTTTCTTTGGAAATCCGAGTCCTGTTATTACAAGGTCTCATTTGTTTTGTAAATATTAACTGCTCTCTTGATATTGCTTGTAGTTTCCATGTGTGTGAGTAAAACATGTAGTACCCGATTTGGTTCATTTAAATCCCTTGTTTTGTTATCCTTTAAACCTCTGCTTCCCTCATAGTCTCCTAATTAGGGGATCAGGATGAATTTCAATCATTGTCACCGACCTATAGGAGACAATTGAAACATGAGAAAAGGCGGTATTGTCTCTTTGGAAATCCGAGTCCTGTTATTACAAGGTCTCATTTGTTTTGTAAATATTAACTGCTCTCTTGTTATTGCTTCTAGTTTCCATGTGTGTGTGAGTAAAACATGTAGTACCCGATTTGGTTCATTTAAATCCCTTGTTTTGTTATCCTTTAAACCTCTGCTTCCCTCATAGTCTCCTCATTAGGAGACCAGGATGAAAGCCAGCCGTTCCGAGAAAGAACCTTATCTGTTTAGGATAAAATCCACTCCGGACGGGAATAGAACCCGCTACCTAGCGCTTAAAGCGCAGACGAGCTACCCTCCAAGCTAACAAGATTAGAATTAGATGTCTCCAAAAGTTGAATGAGAAAAGGCGGTATTGTTTCTTTGGAAAGGGAAAGGGTCCTGTTATTACAAGGTCTTATTTGTTTTGTAAATATTAACTGATGCTCTCTTGATATTGCTTGTAGTTTCCATGTGTGTGAGTAAAACATGTAGTACCCGATTTGGTTCATTTAAATCCCTTGTTTTGTTATCCTTTAAACCTCTGCTTCCTTCATAGTCTCCTAATTAGGAGACCAGGATGAGTTTCAATCATTGTCACCGACCTATAGGAGACAATTGAAAGTCATAGCCATGACGTAACGGTATAACATGACGGCAGAATGATTTGTGCTAGGGGCCATACGTCTGTCGTCGCCACACCATTTGTAAACATCCGATTATCCGGTTTTTGTGGTAAGTACGGGGTGGTTAAAAAGCGATTTTTTTTCACGAGGGAGCAAGGCAGGGAGGCTTCCACATATGATTTGTGTTAGGGGCCATACGTCTGTCGTCGCCACACCATTTGTAAACATCCGATTATCCGGTTTTTGTGGTAAGTACGGGGTGGTTGAAAAGCGATTTTTTCACGAGGGAGCTAGGCAGGGAGGCTTCCACATATTATATCAGCCTTTGGTAATTATTTAGAAACCACGACAATGAAAATAAAGCTCCTTTTTGCGTTTAACCTAACCCCATAATAACATTGGTCACTACTCATTTGCATACGTCTGTCGTCGCCACACCATTTGTAAACATCCGATTATCCGGTTTTTGTGGTAAGTACGGGGTGGTTAAAAAGCGATTTTTTTCACGAGTGAGCTAAGCAGGGAGGCTTCCACATATTATATCAGCCTTTGGTAATATTTCAGAAACCACGACAATGAAAATAAAGCTCCTTTTTGCGTTTAACCTAACCCCATAATAACATCACTGGTCACTACTCATTTATTGTGACAACTCCTTATTGTAGCAATTTTCCATTGACTTGTTCATGAACAAGTACCTACCCAGCCTTTTCAAGCAGCCTCTTCGATTGCCCTTACGAGGCTCAGTGCACCCTAAAATAGTCATAAACATGTGGAAGTCGATCTTAGCCGAGGCAGAGGTTAGGTTTGATGGAGAAAGTAGCCTTTCCCTCCAAAATAAAAAACGGAAAACGGGCAATGGTCTTCCTATAGCCAATTACCTTTCTAAACCTAAATCTCATACATAAAAACCCCACTCCGAGGCTTCGGTGATGTAGGAGCATGGGTGTGGTGTGTGGGGGGGGAGTGTATTTGTGTGTGTGTGGTGGTCCCGTACAAAGGACGGGTCAACCACTAGTTACCTTTCTAAACCTAAATCTCATACATAAACTCCGAGGCTTCGGTGTAGGAGCATACAGACCTAAAGGCTGGGTTAAGCTTCTACGAATCTACTAAACCTAATCTAAAATACTATGAAAGTAATAAAAATCAAAGAGGAGGAATATGCTTCAAATAATTAATTAGACATTTTTTATTAATTTATTTATTTTTTATAGTTGTTATTTAAATTTTAGAATGGAACTATTAAGTTTTACAAGAGAAAATGTATATCTTGTACACAATACAATACTTACACACGTAGAATATATTATTTTCAAAATAGTTAACTTTAAAATACGTAAAATAGTACAAACATACACAAATAAATACAACACATAAATAGGTATTTGAATATTTACACAAACTTTTATAGGAAATACATAAGAATATATTATTTTCAAAATAGTTAACTTTAAAATACGTAAAATAGTACAAACATACACAAATAAATACAACACATAAATAGGTATTAGAATATTTACACAAACTTTTATAGGAAATACATAATGTCATTCTGACAATATTGATAATGGTAGACGAAAGAACAAGAATGAACATATTACAAAGACTATCAAATATACAAGAAATATTTACTAACAAAGATGATGTAAACTACAAAATACCTACAAGAATTACAAAATTCAAGGAAATAAGCATTTCCTAGCAGGTATGTAATGATAATGAAGGATAGTTTAACTGACAAACAAAAATTTACAATGACTGAAGCGTTTTACAAAAGAACCTGAAATAATAGGAAAAGTAGGCATATTTTGTAATTATTACTAGAAACAAACAAAGAAAAGAGAATAAAATTGTAGATCCAGAGGGAACCATTGATAACATAAACGGAAATGGAACCATTCTACTGCTACATTCCTACTAGATCATTGGTTAAACTTGGTTAAATAAATCAATTTCTTATTTTCTTCGGTTGTGACAATTAATGGATTTAAGACCAAGTTTTTTACGGAGCGGCAGATTCACATTTAAAGAAAATTGTAGATCCAGAGGGAACCATTGATAACATAAACGGAAATGGAACCATTCTACTGCTACATTCCTACTAGGTCATTGGTTAAACTTGGTTAAATAAATCAATTTCTTCGGTTGTGACAATTAATGGATTTAAGACCAAGTTCTTTACGGAGCGGCAGATTTACATTGCCTCACTTTAACTCTCCCGTTGTTGTACACCCGGGGATCCCTGCAGTGGCGAATGCGGAGGTGATCCCCCACCCCCCGCTCCATACACCGACTGGAATCCCCCACTGGGATGTGAACCCGCCGGCACCGCCTTCTTCTTCAGAATCGACAGGTTCTGAATATTCTGCAGGAAGTTGCCCTCACCCGCTGGCCCCACGCCAGCTGCTGCACTGAGTAGTTTCGTCGTCTCCACGTCCTTCTTCAGCTCTTCCATGTCGCGCTTCATCTTAGCGCGTCGGTTCTGGAACCACGTGATCACCTGCGCGTTGCTGAGACCAAGCGACGCGGCGATTTCATCCCGGTCCGCGGGTGACAGATATTTCTGATAGAGGAAGCGCTTCTCCAGCTCGAAGATCTGAGTGTTTGTGAACGCGGTACGCGACTTGCGTTTCTTCTTGGCGTTGGACGCGCTGCGGTTGTTGAAGAGGGAGAGGTGGTTGATTTGGACTTCGCCTGGGAACAGAGAAGAGGAGGATGGCTTGTTAGAACACTGGATATTATAAGAGTGATTGTTAATATAGGGATTATAGGGGGTGAAATTCCGAATGTCCTGTAGGGAACGTAATTTGAATCAGAGTGTTCCCATTACACGACTTTTTTTCCGAACGACAAATGGGAACGGGCCTTCATGAGGAGGATGGCTTGTTAGAACACTGGATATTATAAGAGTGATTGTTAATATAGGGATTATAGGGGGTGAAATTCCGAATGTCCTGTAGGTAGGGAACGTAATTTGAATCAGAGTGTTCCCATTACACGATTTTTTTTCCGAACGACAAAGGGGAACGGGCCTTCATGAGACAAAATTGTATCTAAATAATTGTGTTCTCAGTTTCTCATCTAAAAAATATAATCTCTATTGGAAGTCTAATATAAACTGTCATAAAAAAGTTTCAGCTTAACTCCGTTCACAAAAAACTCAGTTTGAGGTTTAAGTAGAGGGGCAAATAGCCGTAAAGGATAGGCTGAGCTTATACAAATCTACGAAGTTCTGCAGGAACTTTGCATAGGGATTATAGGGGGTGAAATTCCGAATGTCCTGTAGGGAATGTAATTTGAATCAGAGTGTTCCCATTAAACGATTTTTTTTCCGAACGACAAAGGGGAATGGGCCTTCATGAGACAAAATTGTAAATAATTGTGTTCTCAGTTTCTCATCTAAAAAATATAATCTCTATTGGAAGTCTTATATAAACTGTCATATAAAAGTTTCAGCTTAACTCCGTTCACAAAAAACTCACTTTGAGGTTCAAGTAGAGGGGCAAATAGACGTAAAGGATGGGTGGAGCTTATATTCTCATCTAAAAAATATAATCTCTATTGGAAGTCTAATATAAACTGTCATAAAAAAGTTTCAGCTTAACTCCGTTCACAAAAAACTCACTTTGAGGTTTAAGTGGAGGGGCAAATAGCCGTAAAGGATGGGTTGAGCTTAACACAAAAAACTCAGTTTGAGGTTTAAGTAGAGGGGCAAATAGCCGTAAAGGATAGGCTGAGCTTATACAAATCTACGAAGTTCTGCAGGAACTTTGCATTTGTAATTTTGTACCTAGACAAATGAAATTACTCCTACAAAAGAAAATCGTTGAAGAAGTTTTGAAGTCAGCCCAATTTTCGAAAAACTGACGAAATCAAAAGGGTTAGCCTCGGCTTCATAATTGAAGAGCTAAACTACATCTTGACACATTGCGTTCACAAGTTATTAAAATATATTCGGGTTATACACTTAGACATTAACACGTAACACGTCATATTCTAAGTATACAGGCTGGATTGGAATACCACAAGTTATTAAAATATATTCGGGTTATACACTTAGACATTAACACGTAACACGTCATATTCTAAGTATACAGGCTGGATTGGAATATCTTCAATAGTATTCTAACTCATACTCAAATATATTCGGGTTATACACTTAGACATTAACACGTAACACGTCATATTCGAAGTATACAGGCTGGATTGGAATATCTTCAATAGTAATAGTAATAGTAATAGTAATAGTAATAGTAATAATTGTGCTTTATTATTAAATTTTAACATATCATGACAATTATAACAAGATTAAATTGTGACAGCACTACCACTAGTCCACCCAACCCCCCCGGGGCCAACAGAAGGACGCGTGGAGCATGAGGGTGGCCCCCCATACCCCCCGCCTCCATCCGTCCACCCCAAAAGGGATGGGAAGACTAGAATTGCCACACTAAAGATTCAAGATAATCTTGAATCCTTGATTCGTGGCAAGGGAGCTATGTCTTAAATAAAAATAATTAATGTGTAATTAATGGAAAGAAATATAATAATAATAAAAAATAATAGTAATAAAATAATATAGTACTTAAACCATGAATAGTATGTTAGTTCCTATTGCCATGTAGCTATAATGTAATAAATAGAGATTTTGTTTTACCTATTTGATTATTTCAACGTCTATTCTAACTTATACTCATTATACATATTTCTCAATAAGTTATTGAAGTATTGTCTCATCTTGACATTGCAATTAGGTAATTATCTAATTATGAATGTAGGTAGGTCCATCAAAATTGAAACAAAAATGACAATACTATAATGAGAGCAAATGTGGCAAATCTGGCACGTTCTCATAAGGAACTGAGTCATATGAGAATATACCAAAACGGTTTTAGACTTTTACTTAGGGCCAAATAGCCAAACTAACGATAACATCTCGTATTTTGAAAAAGTATATCCAGATCTAATAGAAACGGACAAAATATACACTTAGACATTAACACGTAACACGTCATATTCGAAGTATACAGGCTGGATTGGAATATCTTCAATAGTATTCTAACTCATACTTATTATACATATTTCTCAAGAAGTTATTGAAGTATTGTCTCATCTTGACATTGCAATTAGGCAATTATCTAATTATGAATGTAGGTAGGTCCCTCAAAATTGAAACAAAAATGACAATACTATAATGAGAGCAAATGTGACAAATCTGGCACGTTCTCATAAGTAACTGAGTCATATGAGAATATATCAAAACGGTTTTAGAGTATTACCTACTTAGGGCCACATAACTATAACTCGGATTTTGAAGAAGTATATCCAAATGTAATAGAAACGGACATTGAAACAAAAATGACAATACTATAATGAGAGCAAATGTGGCAAATCTGGCACGTTCTCATAAGGAACTGAGTCATATGAGAATATATCAAAACGGTTTTAGAGTTTTACTTAGGGCCACATAACTAAAACTCGGATTTTGAAGAAGTATGTCCAAATGTAATAGAAACGGACAAAAAACGGAACTATGTACTCTGAAATACCTGCAATAGGGGAAACTCCAGAAAACAAAGAATCACCTCAACAAAACCAAAGTCAAGAAAACTCAAAGGCACCACCCGGTAACCTAAAATTCTAGCCGCATGTTCGGCAGCATCTCATATCATAACAACCAAACATCAAAGAACATCGAAATTAATTTTTAGAATTTTTTTTTACTACCGAGTATCGACCGCCCAGCGCGGAATTATTTTTAAATATTTTTGATGTGTAATCTGGCGGATTATGGGAGATGTGTTCAGTTGATCCTCACTTGTCACTCTGGTGACCAAGGGTTTGATAAGGATATCATATAGGTACGTGTAGATGTTAGTGACTTGGTAATGATTTTAAAGACGTTGAAGGTTGATCCCACAACTGTGTGAGAAGGATCATATTGATACTCTTAATGATATATGTGTTAAAGATGATGGAGAACTTGGAGAAGTGATCAACTCTGTGGGAAATCTTTGGGCATTGGTAGTTGAAAGTGTAATGTGTTTTAAGTTTTCACTTTACGATTTTTTCCTTTAGTTTATCCCTTTGTTTTCCCCATATTGAAGAGAGATTGATAGATAACTGTACATATGATCAAGATCACAGAAATCGAGTTATGTATTGAAATTTTAGACATTGTTTATTTGCCCATTAAGAACAACAAGGATGATTGCGTACTTATCTGTTGTTTGTTTTTGTTGGGTGTTATTCTGTCACGCTTGGAAAATTCAGGATGTGTATTCAGTGGTTTTGTTTGGGGCGGGGCACAATGCCCAAACTGTGCCGTGCCCAAATTGTTGATTAGCACAACAAAACAGAGGATTCAAGTATTGACATTAATTTGGTATTTTGGTTATCATCTAAATCCTGCCTCATGGCATGAGAGTTGAAATAAATAACAAAGCTTATACAATATCCAATCTAAATAGGTACTCTGTTGTAAACGATTATACAATATAAAGTAAAGGGACAAATCGACATCGATATAATCCCAGAACATAATCAATTTTTAATCAATAAGATGACTCTAAACAAAAACAGTCTCCATATAATTAAACATGTCAAACAGGTAGATGACAAAGCTTAATACAATCTAAATACTCGGTTGTTTAGCTGTCGGTAAACGATTATATAATGTAAAGGGACACATCGACATCGATATAATTCCAGAAAAAAAAATCAATTTTTAATAAACAAGATGACTTTGAACAAAAACAGTCTCCATACCAAAGCTTAATACAATCTAAATACTCGGTTGTTTAGCTGTCGGTAAACGATTATACAATGTAAAGGGACACATCGACATCGATATAATCCCAGAAAAAAATCAATTTTTAATAAACAAGATGACTTTGAACAAAAACAGTCTCCTTATAATCAATAGTGTCATTGCGTTCAGTAGGTAGCTTCTAATAGGAAATCTAGCCACAAGGAAAAACCTCAATGACGCATCGGAAACAAAAGAATGTTAAAGCGTTAAAACGATCACATTCCAAGCACCCAGCACATCTCGAATGAAATCATCTCAACAAGGAATAAGGAGTATTTGAATTACACCGACACAAACACCCTGTGGGCTACCGACACGATTAAATTGAACACCTCCTGAGGAATAAGGAGTATTTGAATTACACCGACACAAACACCCTGTGGGCTACCGACACGATTAAATTGAACACCTCCTGAACCTGAAGACCTGAAGAGTGTCGGGTACTCAGGTCCCTAATCACAACCCGAGTACCCAAACACTTTGTAGAGACAATTACCATTAGAACAGTACCAGTAAGAGCGGCACGAACCGGCACAGTATCAATGGCTTGTTTGAAATCAAAGAAGAAATTCTTTTCAAAGAGGATATAATGATATTAATGAATGAGCGGTTCAATGTATATGGACCGAGGAAATCACCCTACGATTTTGTATTGTTTTCTCCCGATGGGGTGATGCCGCGTGCGCGATGCTCTATTGTTGATTAGTTTGTACCTACAGACATACCGACTACGGCGGAATGACGTACAGTCAAAATTGACAAAAATGATGGTTTTGAATTTGTTCATGACTTCAAGTGGGATTTTCTTTTGTTCGATTAAGTGTAAATGTTGGTAAAGTATTTAGTAAAGAGTTAAACTTCCCTAGACCAAGAATTTTTCAGAGAGTAAATTCGATTAGCAATATTATTTCTCTAAACGAAGTTAGGTTATGGACTTGTGAGCAGGTACCTATAATTGCATGTTGATTGCCATTTGTCTTCAACATGTCAAGGATTTGTACTAGAAGGGAATTCAAAGGTTTTTGAACGGAATACAATTTCTATTCATATAGAAAATTCGATTAGCAATATTATTTCTCTAAATGAAGTTAGGTTATGGACTTGTGAGCAGGTATAGGTACCTATAATTGCATGTTGATTGTTGATTGCCATCTGTCTTCAACATGTCAAGGATTCGTAGGTACTAGAAAGGAATTCAAAGGTTTTTGAACGGAATACAATTTCTATTCATATAGATTGATTGGTGATAATTTAATACCTATGTGTATTGGTCACCATACATAACATAAGTTTAGGACCACCATCAAACACCCGTCATATTAACATGGTTTTTCTGATTCAATCTTTATGATTAAGCATTATGCGATGTATCTTATCATCTAATAGGTGGAGAGGTAGATACTTGAATTCCTTGCAAATTATAATGAAATATAACACCCGTCATATTAACATGGTTTTTCTGATTCAATCTTTATGATTAAGCATTATGCGATGTATCTGTCTATTATCTTATCATCTAATGCTAATGGGTGGAGAGGTAGATACTTGAATTCCTTGCCGTTTTTCTGATTCAATCTTTATGATTAAGCATTATGCGATGTATCTGTCTATTATCTTATCATCTAATAGGTGGAGAGGTAGATACTTCCTTGCGAATTCCTTGCAAATTATAATGAAATATGAATAGATTGGTCGATTAGCATACTAAATAGCATCTTCTGCAATATCATTTGCAATTTTTTAAATCACATTAAATTAATACTGTTTTTTGGCGAACTTCTTTTTCGTTTCTCTGCTCAAGAACTTGTTCTGATTATATTTTTTGCAAACGGTGTTGTTGCTAAATAGGCGGCTTTTTTGTGTTTGACTGTTTAGCGCAGATATCTGATATGAGGTGATGATCATGTAATTTATGGCCATTTCGGTGATGTGACGAGATGAGAGGATAGCTTTAACTCTTTCTTATCTTATCCCGAGGTTATAATGATGACTCTCTGCTCAAGAACTTGTTCTGATTATATTTTTTGCAAACGGTGTTGTTGCTAAATAGGCGGCTTTTTTGTGTTTGACTGTTTAGCGAAGATATCTGATATGAGGTGATGATCATGTAATTTATGGCCATTTCGGTGATGCGATGAGATGAGAGGATAGCTTCATGAGGTGATGATCATGTAATTTATGGCCATTTCGGTGATGCGATGAGATGAGAGGATAGCTTTAACTCTTTCTTATCTTATCCCGAGATTATAATGATGAGGTTTTTAGCAAAATTGTGCTTGATATTATATCTGTTCATAGCTTTAACTCTTTCTTATCTTATCCCGAGGTTATAATGATGAGGTTTTTAGCAAAATTGTGCTTGATATTCTATCTGTTCACTTTTTGGACTTGTCAGTCACACGAAATCGAAAGGATTAAGAGATTAGCACTGTCAATAAATTTGATATAGGATAGTATGAGGCGTTTGGTATAGGATATCTACTACTCGTATGAGAAGGGAAATTGGCTCTGGCCCATTTTAGTGAACCTATCAATCCTACTGTACACTTTGGAATTGAAGATACTAATCGATGAACAACGTTCATCATTGTAAGAAATACAGTGTGCCAATAAATAACATACATGATCTGTTCACTTTTGGACTTGTCAGTCACACGAAATCGAAAGGATTAAGAGATTAGCACTGTCAATAAATTTGATATAGGATAGTATGAGACGTTTGATATAGGATATCTACTACTCGTATGAGAAGGGAAATTGGCTCTGGCCCATTTTAGTGAACTAATCAATCCTACTGTACACGTTGGAATGGAGTCGATGAACAATGTTCATCATTGTAAGAAATACAGTGTGCCAATAAATAATACATTGAGAAGGGAAATTGGCTCTGGCCCATTTTAGTGAACCTATCAATCCTACTGTACACTTTGGAATTGAAGATACTAATCGATGAACAATGTTCATCATTGTAAGAAATACAGTGTGCCAATAAATAATACATGACAGAAAACCAAAGCTTCCAATTCATCGGATTGACTTTATAAGCTTATATTTGGTGCCTCATTAAAACTCAACTCTCCTCCCAACAGTCTCAACAATTAGCACGACAACACAAACACGTATCTACTACTCGTATGAGAAGGGAAATTGGCTCTGGCCCATTTTAGTGAACCTATCAATCCTACTGTACACTTTGGAATTGAAGATAGGTACTAATCGATGAACAATGTTCATCATTGTAAGAAATACAGTGTGCCAATAAATAATACATGACAGAAAACCCAAGCTTCCAATTCATCGGATTGACTTTATAAGCTTATATTAAGTAATGATATTAAAGTTATCAAAGAGGAATGTCTTACATTTTCATCAGGCTGATCCGCGCCTAGTCGGAGATGAGTCCTTTCTTCGACCACTCCTGGAGATCTCTCTTCTGCTTAGCGCGTCGGTTCTGGAACCACGTGATCACCTGCGCGTTGCTGAGACCAAGCGACGCGGCGATTTCATCGCGGTCCGCGGGCGACAGATATTTTTGATAGAGGAAGCGCTTCTCCAGTTCGAAGATCTGATGATTCGTGAACGCTCCTGCGCGTTGCTGAGACCAAGCGACGCGGCGATTTCATCGCGGTCCGCGGGCGACAGATATTTCTGATAGAGGAAGCGCTTCTCCAGTTCGAAGATCTGATGATTCGTGAACGCCCCTGCGCGTTGCTGAGACCAAGCGACGCGGCGATTTCATCGCGGTCCGCGGGCGACAGATATTTCTGATAGAGGAAGCGCTTCTCCAGCTCGAAAATCTGATGATTCGTGAACGCTGTTCGGGATTTTCGTTTCTTCTTCGGCTGTTCTCGGCATCCGAATTCATTCAGGTCGCCAAAACCGTCTGGACAGAACAAAACAGAGGGAATACGAAAGTCGTGTTAGGTTTTGGTCAGGGAAGGTGATGTAAACAGTGACCCCTTACCCAGAGGCGGGCAGGGGTACTGTTCACAACGCGTAAGATGCACACAGACTTGAACCCTGATGAATCGTGTTAACCCAAAAGAAGGAAAGGAAAGGTACAGAGGAATGGTGGAGAATATGGAGGAAGGAGAATTGGAAAAGAAGTCTGAAAGGGATAGAAGAGTGAAGAAAACAGAGATCAAAAAGAGGAAGGAGAATTGGAAAAGAAGTCTGAAAGGGATAGAAGAGTGAAGAAAACAGAGATCAAAAAGAAAAAGAACAAAAGAGTAATGCACTGCAATGGATATAAAGAAAAGAAAGGATAGATAAGGACCAAATGGAGAAGTAGACAGGATGAATCGTGTTAACCCAAAAGAAGGAAAGGAAAGGTACAGAGACACAAGGGTGGAGAATATGGAGGAAGGAGAATTGGAAAAGAAGAAGAGAATTGGAAAAGAACAGAGATCAAAAAGAAAAAGAGTAATGCTGTAGGAAATGGCACTGCAATGGATATAAAGAAAAGAAAGGATAGATAAGGACCAAATGGAGAAGTAGAGGAAGACTACAGGAGAGGATTTTCTAAATTGTCAGGCAATTTGACGTAGAATACTGTCTAAATTTTGTGTTGTAAATGGTAAGAGCCCCTTCAAACGTATTAATTTTAAACCTTATCGTGAGAGTGTTAGCGGTATACCGCGGTCGAAGGGGGGTGGGTAACACGATTCATCAGGCCAAGTCTGTGTACATCTTACGTCGAAACATACAGCTAAATATTCTACTTCCGCTTTCGATAATGCATTTTCCATTTTTCGAATACATTTTCCATCGGATAGATATAGTCTTGTCATTGTTTATATTGGATTTTCTTACGGTATACCGCACACTTTTTGATTTAGCATCTACTTTTTGAACAGGCAAAAGTTCAACTTGATGCTGTGAACACGTTTGCTGAGTCTGAAATAACGTCTAGTATCAGCATTGGTAAATATCATAATAGGTAGGTATTGTAAAATTGTAAGTGTTGGATATAGTCTTGTCATTGTTTATATTGGATTTTCTTACGGTATACCGCACACTTTTTGATTTAGCATCTACTTTTTGAACAGGCAAAAAATCAACTTGATGCTGTGAACACGTTTGTTGAGTCTGAAATAACGTCTAGTATCAGCATTGTAAATATCAAATTGTAAGTGTTGAAGTTACATTGTAAAATAGAATTTAGAGTTCTAATAGAACTCTAAATTATTGAATAAAGGAATAAGGAGTATTTGAATTACACCGACACAAACACCCTGTGGGCTACCGACACGATTAAATTGAACACCTCCTGAACCTGAAGACCAGAAGAGTGTCGGGTACTCAGGTCCCTAATCACAACCCGAGTACCCAAACAGTTTGTAGAGACAATTACCATTAGAACAGTACCAGTAAGAGCGGCACGAACCGGCACAGTATCAATGGCTTGCATAAAATCAAGTCACTAGAGAATCTAGAGATCCATGTGGCAATGACGACATGAGAGAATCTAGAGATCCATGGCGACATGTCGCCAATCGGTGCCTCATTAAAACTCAACTCTCCTCCCAACAGTCTCAACAATTAGCACGACAACACAAACACGGCCCCATCTCCACTCCAAACATTAGATGAGTTCCCAAGATCAAATAGAACCGAGGTTGAAACCCAAACGTCTGAGCAATCGTATGTCTGGCTTTTACCGGCCCCACTCAGACTGGGTGAGGTTAAGGCGAGGTGGGTAGCTTTTGTGAGAATGTGAGCAGGCGGGTCGAGGATGAAAATCCCGTCACCAAAGATTTTAGCCCTTGTACAGTGACATCAAACAAGAAAAACATCTCAGGGTTAATCTCCTAATTATCAAAGAAGAAATTCTTTTCAAAGAGGATATAATGATATTAATGAATGAGCGGTTCAATGTATATGGACCGAGGAAATCACCCTACGGTTTTGTATTGTTTTCTCCCGATGGGGTGATGCCGCGTGCGCGATGCTCTATTGTTGATTAGTTGAGACGTACCTACAGACATACCGACTACGGCGGAATGACGTACAGTCAAAGTTGACAAAAATGATGGTTTTGAATTTGTTCATGACTTCAAGTGGGATTTCCTTTTGTTCGATTAAGTGTAAATGTTGGTAAAGTATTTAGTAAAGAGTTAAACTTCCCTAGACCAAGAATTTTTCAGAGAGTAAATTCGATTAGCAATATTATTTCTCTAAATGAAGTTAGGTTATGGACTTGTGAGCAGGTATAGGTACCTATGATTGCATGTTGATTGTTGATTGCCATTTGTCTTCAACATATCAAGGATTCGTACTAGAAGGGAATTCAAAGGTTTTTGAAGGGAATACAATATCTATTCATATAAGTTGATTGGTGATAAATTAATACCTATGTGTACTCGTATTGGTCACCATACATAACATAAGTTTAGGACCACCATCAAACACCCTCATATTAACATGGTTTTTCTGATTCAATCTTTATGATTAAGCAAATTGCGATGTATCTGCCTATTATCTTATCATCTAATAGGTGGAGAGGCAGATACTGGTTTGTTTTTGTTGGGTGTTATTCTGTCGCGCTTCGAAAATTCAGGATGTGTATTCAGTGGTTTCGTTTGGGGCGGGGCACAAAACAATGCCTAAACTGTGCCGTGCCCAAATTGTTGATTAGCAATGACAACAAAACAGTGGATTCGCGTATTGACATTAATTTGGTATTTTGGTTATCATCTAAATTCTAAATTTTTTGTTGATTAGCAATGACAACAAAACAGTGGATTCGCGTATTGACATTAATTTGGTATTTTGGTTATCATCTAAATTCTAAATTTTTCCTCATGTCAAACAGGTAGATGACAAAGCTTAATACAATCTATAAGAACTCGGTTGTTTAGCTGTCGGTAAACGATTATACAATGTAAAGGGACACATCGACATCGATATAATTCCAGAAAAATCAATTTTTAATAAACAAGATGACTTTGAACAAAAACAGTCTCCATATAATCAATGAAAAAGTTCTTTGTTAAAGAGAAAATGGATGTAAGATCCTAGTATGTTGAGAAGATGAACTTGAGCTATTTGTTTGGTTATCTTGGTGCTTGGTTGAGAAGATGAACTTGAGCTATTTGTTTGGTTATCTTGGTCCTTGGCCTTGGGATCAATTTAATTTGAAGAAACCATCTATTGCTCGTAATCAGAAGATGCCATTACCACTGAGTGAAAAAATGCCTTACGCCACGCGAGTTGAGCTTATTTCCTAAAGTCCAAAGTAGTATTTTTAAGTGAAATAGAGGAATCTAGAAAATCATAAAATCAAGTCACTAGAGAATCTAGAGATCCATGTGGCAATGACGACATGAGAGAATCTAGAGATCCATGGCGACATGTCGCCAAACGGTGCCTCATTAAAACTCAACTCTCCTCCCAACAGTCTCAACAATTAGCACGACAACACAAACACGGCCCCATCTCCACTCCAAACATCAGATGAGTTCCCAAGATCAAATAGAACCGAGGTTGAAACCCAGCGCTAGTGACTAGTGTTCCACATAAACCGATTTACAATCCGAACTAATTGGTCACACTTATCCGTCTAAACACGGCCCCATCTCCACTCCAAACATCAGATGAGTTCCCAAGATCAAATAGAACCGAGGTTGAAACCCAGCGCTAGTGACTATAGTGTTCCACATAAACCGATTTACAATCCGAACTAATTGGTCACACTTATCCGTCCCTCGGCGCGGAATGCTTTGATCCTAATGTGGAATGATTCACTGAGTCAACTCTCGTCTAATGAATCTTATGAATCGGTTTGTGACCCGCCCGTGTTGCCAGATCAATTCGGATGAGGAAAATCTTACTAAATGGTAAGGAAAAACAAATTTCGTATGGATTTGCAGGAAGCTACCTTGAAAAGAAGAGTTGTCAGGAGCATGTTGAACTCTTTTTCCACACCCGACTAAATTTCGGACAAATATGTTAAAAAATTTCCCATTACCGACAAAAGGGATTTAAAAACCAAACCAAATATCGTAGAACCGTAAGAATTTGTAAGCAATGACAACTATTTCGCCTGTTGTCAGGAGCATGTTGAACTCTTTTTCCACACCCGACTAAATTTCGGACAAATATGTTAAAAAATTTCCCATTACCGACAAAAGGGGTTCAAAAACCACACCAAATATCGTACAACCGTAAGAATTTGTAAGCAATGACAACTATTTCGCCCTCACACAAGACTAGAAAACCCCAAATACCTACATACGGTAATTACCACCATTGTCCATCTGGCAACACGGAGTCATTTCTCCTTAGTCCTTACCTGACCTTCACACAAGACTAGAAAACCCCAAATACCTACATACGGTAATTACCACCATTGTCCATCTGGCAACACGGAGTCATTTCTCCTTACCTGGTGAGTATTAAACTGGTTGCCTTTCCGAGTTAACACCTCAGCACTTCGGCCGAACTCGGAACTGCCTACCGACACTTACCGAACGAGAGCGAGAGAGGAAGACAGACCGCGTCTCTGTCTTTTCTCTTTGATCTCGTACCGACTCTCCCTTAAACCATACCGGGTCGTGTTGGGCACCGGTTTGTAAATTGTTTGATCACTGGATCTCATCATTTTCGGTTGATGGAATAGAATCAACCTTCTTTATCCTATTGGGATGAATGAAGCCTTGTTTATCCCTCTGGGATTATCATCAATAGTAGAGCACGTACCTACATGAATACGAGTAATGTCTGAACTGCCTGTTAAGAGGAGTCAACACTTTGTGAGTTTTGGCATTTGGAATAAGTTTCGCCTTTAAACACCAAGTTTAAAAACTTTGAATTTAGGCTCTAGGAACCTCAAAACGTGTTTTGGCACATTAATTTCCTTTCTAAAGGTAAGGAAAGTAAAATATGCCATTTTTTTTTAAGTAGAAAATATGCCAAAATTTCCCAAAAGGTTTAAAATTGGATGCATTTTCCGTCGTCATAGCCCAAGTTATGGACAAAGTGGGAGTCCGACTTTGCTACATTTCCTTTCTTTTCAAGTTTTGTTTTTTTACTCTTATATATTTACCTATTTTTGTTACTAGTAACTAGGCATAAAACAATCTCTGTGGGTAGGTACGGGGATTCCAGACCAAGTATAGGCACGTTAGGTATCATTACCTACTTATTACATATTAGCATTTATTAGAAATATTACTTGGCCTATTATTATATACGTAGGTACAGAGACACAAGGGTGGAGAATATGGAGGAAGGAGAATTGGAAAAGAAGTCTGAAAGGGATAGAAGAGTGAAGAAAACAGAGATTCATAAAAAACATGTCTACTTATACATAATAGCGTATATGTGCGCGCTCTATCTTTTCCTTCCAATATGATCAACAGGGTGTGCAAGTCTATTCTATTCTAACAAGTAAAGGCATTCTCATATTCGTTGCCCTTACTAAAATACTTACTAATCCTAAGAATACTGCATGAAACAAATTGCCTTATGAATGCCCTACTAAAATACTTACTATACCTAAGAATACTGCATGACACAAATTGCCTTAAAAACACAATCGAAGCGGCGATTCTTGTTTACAAATTCCCTGGATTTCCTAGTGATCAAGGAGTATGCTTTAAAAAGGGATATTTTTTTCAGTTCGTACAGTCAACATCTCTCTAGCGTTATTGGTAGGATGATGAGAATCTGTATTCTCGAAAGCTCATCAATTTGTACCTGTGGTTTTTACATAACTCTTGGGATATCTGTGTGTTGTTCTTGGGTCTCATCTTGTAAGTAGGGATTAGGCTGAATTGAAATGTTGTTTTGATGATGTTGTTGACAATTGCTTACCTTATTTTATGTTTTACTAGGATTCTTTGTTAGGGATTTTCATTACACAGAGGCTATACAGAATCTACACATCTTGACTTCCTGGAGACATATTGGCCACATCTTGTTAGTCTACTCATTGGTTCCATACAATCACCCAGTATGGCATGGTTAATCTCTATCTTTTATCTTTAATTTGATATCAAGGAAAAGACTTTGATCTTTGGTCTTGATTATAATGATCATTGTCTAGTACGCAGGCATCAGCTTCATTCTCGGTAATTCCAGTTTGGATTATCATTATTATGATTCTCATTTTAATGCGATCTCCGATGTAGTTTCCATTAAATTTAATTTCAATAAGAACTAGGTGAATTCGGTCTTGGAAACGAGAGGGATATGCTTGGAGCTTGGTGTTATGATTAGGCGGATAGGTATGAATTAGAGCTATGGTAATGTATTCAGTGGAGTACACTATGAAGGGTTTGCTTGGGTCTCTTCACTTCTCTAGTTTGTTGAAGAGAGTCTCAAGTTTTTAACTTGATGATTTTCCATTTGGTTTTTCTGTAAGTCCATGTGTTTGTCTGTCTGTTCGTTCCACAACAATTCTCGAACGGTTTGTCCGATTTGGATGAAGTGTGTCAAAGATGTTCAAAGAGTAAATTTTCCAATACATAATTAATATATAGAAAATGAATTCCCAAAAAAAAGGAGAAGGAAAAAATCATGGAAAGTCAAACTAAAATTCTAGCCGCATGTTCGGCAGCATCTCATATCATAACAACCAAACATCAAAGAACATCGAAATTAATTTTTAGAATTTTTTTTACTACCGAGTATCGACCGCCCAGCGCGGAATTATTTTTAAATATTTTTGATGTGTAATCTGGCGGATTATGAGTGTTCAGTTCTGATCCTCACTTGTCACTGGTGGCGAAGGTTTTGATAAGGATATCATATTAGATGTTGGTGACTTGGTAATGATATTAGAGATGTTGGAGGTGATCCCACAACTGTGTGAGAAGGATCATATTTATGCTGTTAATGATATGTATTAAAGATAATAGAAGTGATCAACTCTGTGGGAAATCTTGACCACACATTGATGGGAATCGGACGAAATTTAAGAATTGGGAATTGGTAATTGGAAGTGTAGTGTGTTTTAATATAAGTTTTACGTACTTGATACATATTTCTCAAGAAGTTATTGAAGTATTGTCTCATCTTGACATTGCAATTAGGCAATTATCTAATTATGAATGTAGGTAGGTCCATCAAAATTGAAACAAAAATGACAATACTATAATGAGAGCAAATGGGGCAAATCTGGCACGTTCTCATAAGGAACTGAGTCATATGAGAATATACCAAAACGGGTTTAGAGTTTTACTTAGGGCCACATAACTATAACTCGGATTTTGAAGAAGTATACACCGATTTGTAAATTGTTTGATCACTGGATCTCATCATTTTCGGTTGATGGAATAGAATCAACCTTCTTTATCCTATTGGGATGAATAAAGCCTTGTTTATCCCTCTGGGATTATCTTCAATATGTAAGTCTCTTGAAAATTCTGGACCTCGTCTAGTGCGAATCAAAGTTACTATACGATAAATTCGGAAGCAATGTAACCACATGCATTGAGATTACCGTGATTTGATCACTCAAAATTGCTTTTGTCATCTGAATCATCTGATGTAATGTAACCATGCTGCGGTTTAACACGTTACTTACGTGACGTAGCTCAAACGGAGACTGCTTTTCTAAGCAAGATCTCACAAAAAGATGTTCTTTCAACAATTTTCGAAGTATTTTTGGTATTAGAACCACAAATTGATGTGAAGTTCCTTTTGAAACTTATGGACAAATTCAATAATATTCGGAAGCAATGTAACCACATGCATTGAGATTACCGTGATTTGATCACTCGAAATTGCTTTTGTCATCTGAATCATCTGATGTAATGTAACCATGCTGCGATTTAACACGTTACTTACGTTACGTAGCTCAAACGGAGACTGCTTTTCTAAGCAAGATCTCACAAAACTATGTTCTTTCAGCAATTTTCGAAATATTTTTGGTAGAACCACAAATCGATGTGATATTCGGAAGCAATGTAACCACATGCATTGAGATTACCGTGATTTGATCACTCGAAATTGCTTTTGTCATCTGAATCATCTGATGTAATTTAACCAAGCTGCGATTTAACACGTTACTTACATTACGTAGCTGAAACGGAGACTGCTTTTCTAAGCAAGATCTCACAAAAAGATGTTCTTTCAGCAATTTTCGAAATATTTTTGGTAGAACCACAAATCGATGTGAAGTTCCTTTTGAAACTTATGGACAAATTCAATTAATCCGCAGGAGTCATCACGTTATCAGTGATGACATTGAAGATTTGATCCCAATGGAATATGTTTGAATATTTTGAAGTTTGTAATACTTATCACTCGAACTTGGACTTTGCCTGTAGATACTCGTGTACATTGTGGTTCTAGAGATAGAGCGATCAGTGTGTGAACTATGAAATGTGAATGAGTGAATGGATCTCGTTCTTATAATATAAGAAAGATTGGTGATAATTTAATACCTATGTGTATTGGTCACCATACATAACATAAGTTTAGACCACAAATCGATGTGAAGTTCCTTTTGAAACTTATGGACAAATTCAATTAATCCGCAGGAGTCATCACGTTATCAGTGATGACATTGGAGATTTGATCCCAATGGAATATGTTTAAATATTTTGAAGTTTGTAATACTTATCACTCTAACTTGGACTTTGCCTGTAGATACTCGTGTCCATATGCTTGGGGGGCACTGGCGGTATCCCATTAAGATTTGATCCCAATGGAATATGTTTGAATATTTTGAAGTTTGTAATACTTATCACTCGAACTTGGACTTTGCCTGTAGATACTCGTTTACATAATTATGCTTGGGGGTACTGGTGGTATCCCATGTCAAAGCTTAACCCTGTTTGCAAAGTTCTTAAAGACCATGGGATGTGATTCAAAGCCTCCTACCTTATATACATAGCTATCTCATTTGAACATAAGAACATTATGTAGCTCATAAAAAACATGTCTACTTATACATAATAGCGTATATGTGCGCGCTCTATCTTTTCCTTCCAATATGATCAACAGGGTGTGCAAGTGCAAGTCTATTCTATTCTAACAAGTAAAGGCATTCTCATATTCGTTGCCCTTATGAATGCCCTACTAAAATACTTACTATACCTAAGAATACTGCATGACACAAATTGCCTTAAAAACACAATCGAAGCGGCGATTCTTGTTTACAAATTCCCTGGATTTCCCAGTGATCAAGGAGTATGCTTTAAAAAAGGATATTTTTTTCAGTTCGTACAGTCAAGATCTCTCTAGCGTTATTGGTAGGATGATGAGAATCTGTATTCTCGAAAGCTCATTAATTTGTACCTGTGGTTTTTACATAACTCTTGGGATATCGGTGTGTTGTTCTTGGGTCTCATCTTATAAGTAGGGATTAAGCTGAATTGAAATTTTGTTTTGATGATATTGTTGACAATTGCTTACCTTATTTTCAGTTCGTACAGTCAACATCTCTCTAGCGTTATTGGTAGGATGATGAGAATCTGTATTCTCGAAAGCTCATCAATTTGTACCTGAGGTTTTTACATAACTCTTGGGATATCGGTGTGTTGTTCTTGGGTCTCATCTTATAAGTAGGGATTAGGCTGAATTGAAATTTTGTTTTGATGATGTTGTTGACAATTGCTTACCTTATTTTATGTTTTACTAGGATTCTTTGTTAGGGATTTTCATTACACAGAGGCTATACAGAATCTACACATCTTGACTTCCTGGAGACATATTGGCCACATCTTGTTAGTCTACTCATTGGTTCCATACAATCACCCAGTATGGCATGGTTAATCTCTATCTTTTATCTTTAATTTGATATCAAGAAAAAGACTTTGATCTTTGGTCTTGATTATAATGATCATTGTCTAGTACGCAGGCATCAGCTTCATTCTCGGTAATTCCAGTTTGGATTATCATTATTATGATTCTCATTTTAATGCGATCTCCGATGTAGTTTCCATTAAATTTAATTTCAATAAGAACTAGGTGAATTCGGTCTTGGAAACGAGAGGGATATGCTTGGAGCTTGGTGTTATGATTAGGCGGATAGGTATGAATTAGAGCTATGGTAATGTATTCAGTGGAGTACACTATGAAGGGTTTGCTTGGGTCTCTTCACTTCTCTAGTTTGTTGAAGAGAGTCTCAAGTTTTTAACTTGATGATTTTCCATTTGGTTTTTCTGTAAGTCCATGTGTTTGTTTGTCTGTCTGTTTGTTCCACAACAATTCTCGAACGGTTTGTCCGATTTGGAAAAGATGTTCAAAGAGTAGATTTTCCAATACATTAATATTTAGGAAATGAATTCCCAAAAAAAGGAGAAGGAAAAAATCATGGAAAGTCAAAGTAACGAAACAGAAGAAAATCTGGAAGAGGAAAATAGAAAGTAAAAACGAAGTGTAAAAATCAAAGATTTAGAACGGCTCTATCTAATATCCTGTGTAGTTATTCAATATTTAAAAACTTAAATGAAAAAGAAGAATAAGAGGAAGAGGAAGAAGAAGAAGAAGAAGAAGAGAGATTCCCAAAAAAAGGAGAAGGAAAAAATCATGGAAAGTCAAAGTAACGAAACAGAAGAAAATCTGGAAGAGGAAAATAGAAAGTAAAAAGCGAAGTGTAAAAATCAAAGATTTAGAACGGCTCTATCTAATATTCTATGATGTAGGAGGTTATTCAATATTTAAAAACTTAAATGAAAAAGAAGAATAAGAGGAAGAGGAAGAAGAAGAAAAGAGAGAGAGAGAGAAAGTCAGCGGCGGCAAGCGGCATCCAGATCACAAAAACACAAAAGGGACGACGCGTGGCAATGAATATTCAGAGAGTTACCAAGCAATATTATAAACACCAGTAATAACACCATACATAGTATACATAGGTGCATTGGGAAACGAAATACATTTGAAATTAAAACCCAACATAACTGATCCTCGGTAGATAATATTGGTAAATATGCTTACGTATGATAGTCGCAATGCTGATACTATTCATATAATTAGGATTGGAAATGTGAGAATGATGATAATATTGAAAACAATATGAACAACAAGAAGGTAATGTTAATAAATATTATAATGATGGATATGAATCTGATGAAGGGGTTAGTGGAAGGGATGAGATATCAAATAACATAGGATGTAATGAGAGTAATGAAGATAGAATGAGTTGTACGCAGAGGAACAATTAGTGGAAAATTGGATCAGAGTTGGAATTTAATTGACGAGGAATAAATACCCCTTCAAAAGTATAAAATACCCCTTCAAAAGTATAAAATACCTCTGTAAAAGTACATACGTTTAAGGTGGTTGAGAATTTGAATTTGGATGTGGTTCAAATATGTATGTAGTATCCGAAGATATGATGAGCTTATTTTGATCAAGCAGAGGTAATATGAAATTCCGTTTGATCTTCAAGATTCTGCTGATTTTGTCTTTTTACATCTAAAGAGATTTGTGGGACTTTCTTTGAAGGTATCAATTAAATCATTGGTGTCGTTTTCCAATATAGCTTGAGTGTCAGTGTGTTCAATAGGGCTATTAGATGGATTGGTTGATTCTAGTATGTAAATTAGATGTGTGAGGAGTGTTTGGCTAATACAGGGCCGTAACTATCCAGATTGTATCCTGACGAGGAATTATTAATTTTGTGTAATTATTTGTGTTTTTGTGGCATGATGCTCTCGAATTGAGAAGGGGTTGAAATTATATCCTAACTTTACTTAGGCAGGTACATGCTTTCAGATGAACCAATTACAGCATTGATTACTTTCCTTCGTTTTCTTCTTCCTCGGGCTATTAGATGGATTGGTTGATTCTAGTATGTAAATTAGATGTGTGAGGAGTGTTTGGCTAACACAGGGCCGTAACTATCCAGATTGTATCGGGTTTGATATTGTCCTATGATTTGTTTATGAGGTTTGGACATGTTTTCACATTTAGTTCTAGGTGAGAATTGGAATTTGGATGTGGTTCAAATATGTATGTAGTATCCGAAGATATGATGAGCTTATTTTGATCAAGCAGAGGTCATTTTCAAAGTTTTGGCGCTTGGCTCATTTAGAATTACAAAAATTCAACTATCATGCAATATGCTTTAATGTTTCCACGGACTTCATCAATATGAAGACACCTATTCAACAACAGAATCACCAGACTCACCGTTTGAACCTGTGGATTCTGATAAATAATAAAATAGAAAGAACTATTAGTTTAGTAGAAGATGGAATCCACCTGTAATAAATAGATGAACACAATAAGAAGAGCACTCAATAAAAATCTGTCGGCATACCCCAACACAAAGTCAGGGAAACACGTTACATATTTACATTAGGTAACCTAATTCTCTTAATAGCACCCACACTATCTTTAAAACTCAACAGTCTCAATCTCAACACTCCATTAGTGTTGATGAATTACTCCATCAAAATATCTTCCAGTGAGATCAGTGAGTCTATCAATAGAAACTCCATTATCAAATATTGATTCAGTGATGAAATCAACTCCAAATCACCCATTAAAACTCAACAGTCTCAATCTCAACACTCCATTAGTGTTGATGAATTACTCCATCAAAATATATTCCAGTGAGATCAGTGAGTCTACCAATAGAAACTCCATTATCAAATATTGATTCAGTGATGAAATCAACTCCAAATCACCCAATATCAATAATGTATCAATAAATGATTATGAAGAATCTAATGAAACGTTAATGAATAATGTCGGATTAATTGATTCAGACAAAAGAGATTGGTGGGACTTAATCAATAATGTATCAATAAATGATTATGAAGAATCTAATGAAACGTTAATGAACAATGTCGGATTAATTGATTCAGACAAAAGAGATTGGTGGGACTTGAAGAGATTTGTGGGACTTTCTTTGAAGGTATCAATTAAATCATTGGTGTCGTTTTCCAATATAGCTTGAGTGTCAGTGTGTTCAATGGGGCTATTAGATGGATTGGTTGATTCTAGTATGTAAATTAGATGTGTGAGGAGTGTTTGGCTAACACAGGGCCGTAACTATTCAGATTGTATCGGGTTTGATATTGTCCTATGATTTGTTTATGAGGTTTAGACATGTTTTCACATTTAGTTCTAGGTGAGAATTTGAATTTGGATGTGGTTCAAATATGTATGTAGTATCCGAAGATATGATGAGCTTATTTTGATCAAGCAGAGCTAATATGAGATAGGGCTATTAGATGGATTGGTTGATTCTAGTATGTAAATTAGATGTGTGAGGAGTGTTTGGCTAACACAGGGCCGTAACTATCCAGATTTTATCGGGTTTGATATTGTCCTATGATTTGTTTATGAGGTTTAGACATGTTTTCACTTTTAGTTCTAGGTGAGAATTCGAATTTGGATGTGGTTCAAATATGTATGTAGTATCCGAAGATATGATGAGCTTATTTTGATCAAGCAGAGGTAATATGAAATTCCGTTTGATCTTCAAGATTCTGCTGATTTTGTCTTTTTACATCACGATCATGGATCTCTTGAGTGTGTCACCTGGATTTATAGTTAGAACTAATTCAGAACTGATACTCAAGGTTGAGAAACAATTGAAGATGTACTTTGTGCAATGAGATACATTTTAATTTTACTATTATGTATATGTATTGTTAAGTACAACAAAGAACATGAGTAGCTAATATGAGATTCCGTTTGATCTTGAAGATTCTGCTGATTTTGTCTTTTTACATGACGATCATGGATCTCTTGAGTGTGTCACCTGCATTTATAGTTAGAACTAATTCAGAACTGATACTCAAGGTTGAGAAACAATTGAAGATGTACTTTTTGCAATGAGATACATTTTAATTTTACTATTATGTATATGTATTGTTAAGTACAACAAAGAACATGAATGTTTTTACATGACGATCATGGATCTCTTGAGTGTGTCACCTGGATTTATAGTTAGAACTAATTCAGAACTGATACTCAAGGTTGAGAAACAATTGAAGATGTACTTTGTGCAATGAGATACATTTTAATTTTACTATTATGTATATGTATTGTTAAGTACAATAAAGAACATGAGTACCTACAATAAATCTTACTTCTATGTATAAAGATCTAAAGTAAAACACACATTCTTAGAGAAGAATCTCCATCTCGGCCCTGTGATTGATTGATGGATTAAAAACTAATAGATAGTATGAGTAGAACTTTTAAATACCACTAATCACTTTACAACACCTAATTGTTTTACACGGCTTAACCTCAATACATCGATAAATAAAAGGATGATCAACATTCTAATGACCAACGTATATGTTACAGGAACACATAATATAATTATAAAGTGTAGGGGTTCTGATAACATGCATGATATTCATATAATCCAATTATAATCTATTGTTTTCAATCTCTTTGAAATGTTCTAACAGACGTTTTCATTAATGTATTCATATCTCCCTGAGGCCGGTGTATTGCAATTTCCCTATTAAACAAATTAGGTAGGTACATAGGTACTGATTTTCTCTAATCAATACGGACTGAAAAATTCCCGGAGGGACGGACCCTGCTTGTTCCTTTAGTTTGTCTGTTTGTTTCTCCCATATTGAAGAGGGATTGATAGATGAATGATCAATTGGTCATGATCATAAAAATATCGAGTTATTGAAATTTTAGACATTATTTGCCCATTAAGGATGGTTGCGTATCTATTCTGTTGTTTGTTTTTGTTGGGTGTTATTCTGTCGCGCTTCGAAAATTCAGGATGTGTATTCAGTGGTTTCGTTTGGGGCGGGACACAAAACAATGCCTAAACTGTGCCGTGCCCAAATTGTTGATTAGCAATGACAACAAAACAGTGGATTCGCGTATTGACATTAATTTGGTATTTTGGTTATCATCTATAAATTCTAAATTTTTCCTATGAGTAGAACTTTTAAATACCACTAATCACTTTACAACACCTAATTGTTTTACACGGCTTAACCTCAATACATCGATAAATAAAAGAATGATCAACATTCTAATGACCAACGTATATGTTACAGGAACACATAATATAATTATAAAGTGTAGGGGTTCTGATAACATGCATGATATTCATATAATCCAATTATAATCTATTGTTTTCAATCTCTTTGAAATGTTCTAACAGACGTTTTCATTAATGTATTCATATCTCCCTGAGGCCGGTGTATTACAATTTCCCTCTCTACATGTCCAGGTTGCTGACGAGGAATTATTAATTTTGTGTAATTATTTGTGTTTTTGTGGCATGATGCTCTCGAATTGAGAAGGGGTTGAAATTATATCTTAATTTTACTTAGGCAGGTACATGCTTTCAGATGAACCAATTACAGCATTGATTACTTTCCTTCGTTTTCTTCTTCCTATCTGCTTCTTCTTCTTCTCCTCCTCCTTATTTTTCTTCCTCTTTTTCTCCCTCTTCCTTTTCTTCTAATTCTACTCCTTCTTCTTCTTCTTCCTCCTCTTCTTCTTCTTAATCGAGGAAAAACGATCCTTTCTCTTTTACCACTATCAGTAGGAAACGTTTACATTTTTTCTTTCTCAGAGTCTATACTATTCTAGGTATCTTTCTTTCCATTATTCAAGTAGGTGCAAATTCAAGTAGGTATATGAAAAAAGCATTACAATTATTACTACTAAAATGGACCCATCATTTGGAAGGTGATAGAAAACTACTGGCTGTACAGTTCAACTTAGTCACCTCCAAGACGTACACCGGTAACTAATTTAGGTCCCACAGTTAGAAATAAAGAGAATAGGCACAACTCTAGTGGAATGAGTTGAGAATATAGTTGACCATGGTCCATTATTAGTTGATCAGGTATTAGAGGTACTTCAACTTATTCTCCGGACAAGAGTACCAATTCAATTAATATAAAAACCATTTACCCAATTTACTCAAATACTCTCCTGTACGCAGTTCCATCAACTAAATTGAACTGGCCAGATTTTATTTTTTATTCCAAGTCCAATTTCAAAATGTCCTCTAATCACACTCTAATAAGAGGACTTGGATTCTGCCTGGTTTGACATAATAGCTTCTGATGCTAATGTAATAGGCACTCTGGAGGTACCATAGTACACCGGTAACTAATTTAGGTCCCACAGTTAGAAATAAAGAGAATAGGCACAACTCTAGTGGAATGAGTTGAGAATATAGTTGACATTTAGGTCCCACAGTTAGAAATAAAGAGAATAGGCACAACTCTAGTGGAATGAGTTGAGAATATAGTTGACCATGGTCCATTATTAGGTATTAGAGGTACTTCAACTTATTCTCCGGACAAGAGTACCAATTCAATTAATATAAAAACCATTTACCCAATTTACTCAAATACTCTCCTGTACGCAGTTCCATCAACTAAATTGAACTGGCCAGATTTTATTTTTTATTCCAAGTCCAATTTCAAAATGTCCTCTAATCACACTCTAATACGAGGACTTGGATTCTGCCTGGTTTGACATAATAGCTTCTGATGCTAATGTAATAGGCACTCTGGAGGTACCATAGTAATGGTGTAGTTGAGATAATGAGTCATTTAATGAGACGACCCATTAAACGAATCAAACTTCCATAAAATACCATAAAAATAGTTCTGACGAAAAAGATTGCTTGTGTACGGAGATACGAGGATAGAACATTGGGTTCGTGAACTTCCATAAAATACCATAAAAATAGTTCTGACGAAAAAGATTGCTTGTGTACGGAGATACGAGGATAGAACATTGGGTCCGTGATAATATAAGCACTCCTGGTTTATACTAGTCACTGAGGAGACCGGGTGATTCTGCAAAGTTGTACCAAATAGAAATAATAGAGACTTTTCATAAAAGATTTCGGTCGTTGTTCTTTCATTTTGTTGCATAAAAGGTCAAAACGAGATAAGAGGCATGTATTAGATCTTTAAGGACAACCAAGTTGTCTTAAATGTTCGTCCACATGTGACCTCTAAGGGACAATGATGCCCCGATTCACGGTACTAAGTGACTTTTTTCGCCCCCTTTTTTCCCGCAATCCGTGTCTTCATAAAATCCTCCCCAGCTGTTATAGTGTCCACCCTGTATAAGTTTCGTATTGGATATAATTTCGCCACTTACTTTTGAGCCAAATCCGGAAAGGAAGATTTTAGTAATGAAGATCAACCACCAAATAATTGATTGCCAAATTACCAAAATGAAGTACATACATAAATAGGTATCGCAGAATAGAATATTATACTACTCGTATGTACTAGGTAATGAAGATCAACCACCAAATAATTGATTGCCAAATTACCAAAATGAAGTACATAAATAGGTATCGCAGAATAGAATATTATACTAGGTACTAGAGATTTATGTACCATGTACCTACATCATCTACTATGTTAGTTGTCTATTTTGAACAAATTCAATTGCTAGATTGCTACCATTGTATACTTCGAACTTCCATAAAATACCATAAAAATAGTTCTGACGAAAAAGATTGCTTGTGTACGGAGATACGAGGATAGAACATTGGGTCCGTGATATAAGCACTCCTGGTTTATACTAGTCACTGGGGAGACCGGGTGATTCTGCAAAGTTGTACCAAATAGAAATAATAGAGAGGGTACCATAGTAATGGTGTAGTTGAGATAATGAGTCATTTAATGAGACGACCCATTAAACGAATCAAACTTCCATAAAATACCATAAAAATAGTTCTGACGAAAAAGATTGCTTGTGTACGGAGATACGAGGATAGAACATTGGATCCGTGATATTAAGCACTCCTGGTTTATACTAGTCACTGAGGAGACCGGGTGATTCTGCAAAGTTGTACCAAATAGAAATAATAAAGACTTTTCATAAAAGATTTCGGTCGTTGTTCTTTCATTTTGTTCCATAAAAGGTCAAAACGAGATCATTAATAGGCATGTATTAGATCTTTAAGGACAACCAAGTTGTCTTAAATGTTCGTCCACATGTGACCTCTAAGCCTTAGAGGTCTAAGGGACAATGATGCCCCGATTCACGGTACTTACGTGATTTTTTCGCCCCCAGTTTGCTTGGGTCTCTTCACTTCTCTAGTTTGTTGAAGAGAGTCTCAAGTTTTTAACTTGATGATTTTCCATTTGGTTTTTCTGTAAGTCCATGTGTTTGTCTGTCTGTTCGTTCCACAACAATTCTCGAACGGTTTGTCCGATTTGGATGAAGTGTGTCAAAGATGTTCAAAGAGTAAATTTTCCAATACATAATTAATATATAGAAAATGAATTCCCAAAAAAAAGGAGAAGGAAAAAATCATGGAAAGTCAAAGTAACGAAACAGAAGAAAATCTGGAAGAGGAAAATAGAAAGTAAAAACGAAGTGTAAAAATCAAAGATTTAGAACGGCTCTATCTAATATCCTGTGTAGTTATTCAATATTTAAAAACTTAAATGAAAAAGAAGAATAAGAGGAAGAGGAAGAAGAAGAAGAAGAAGTAGAAGAGAGAGAGAGAGAGAGAGAGGGTCAGCGGCGGCAAGCGGCATTCAGATCACAAAAACACAAAAGGGACGCGTGGCAATGAATATTCAGAGAGTTACCAAGCAATATTATAAACACCAGTAATAACACCATACATAGTATACATAGGTGCATTGGGAAACGAAATATATTTGAAATTAAAACCCAACATAACTGATCCTCGGTAGATAATATTGGTAAATATGCTTACGTATGATAGTCGCAATGCTGATACTATTCATATAATTAAGATAGGAAATGTGAGAATGATGATGATAATATTGAAAACAATATGAACAAGAATAAGATAATGTTAAATATTATAATGATGGATATGAATCTGATGAAGGGGTTAGTGGAACATAACTGATCCTCGGTAGATAATATTGGTAAATATGCTTACGTATGATAGTCGCAATGCTGATACTATTCATATAATTAAGATAGGGAATGTGAGAATGATGATGATGATGATGATAATATTGAAAACAATATGAACAAGAATGAGATAATGTTAAATATTATAATGATGGATATGAATCTGATGAAGGGGTTAGTGGGAAAATACGGGTGTACCTAAAAAACTGATTACACAAAATTCAACTGATTGGCCATAAGGAGTGCGAAAATTAGCTGACTGACCATAAGGGCATATGCAAAACGATATTTTTTGGCTCAGAACGTGTTTCCGGTTCTAGGTATTAGGATAATATTTCCGGGAGGTAATCGGTGAGTCTTTTTTGGCATTTTTAATTTTTTTCGCGAATCAAACTAACCCCTTGTTTTTTCTGCAAGAATGTGGAATGAAATTTGGTAATGAAACGGAAGAATTTAGGATAATTGTACCAAATGTAGGTAGGTAATAGTTCCTTAAGTGTTGAAGTTAATTCTACAACAATTTAATGTGTTTTAATAGATTTTAATGGCTATTGTGCTCGTTGAAGGCATGTTTTTAATTCTATGGCCAAAAAATGTGCAAATTTAGGTTCCGGGGTTTCAGTGGCATACAAATTACGGGGCTAAAAATCACTTTTTTGACATCAGGGGATCCCAAAACGGATATTTCCAACCATTTCCCGATTTTGAAAATTTGACTTTTTCGTGCAATGGAGCAGTTGCAAATGGGTAAAAATTATAAATAAAAGGTCGATCCCTATGTAAAAAGTTGGGAAAAATCCAAATCAAAGGTCAAAACTCCGAAAAAATAACTGTAGAAGTTCGAAAATTCAATTTTTATTTTCCGTTCGAATGAAAAAGATCAAAGAGATAAATGGTCGATTCCTATGTAAAAAGTTGGGAAAAATCCAAATCTGAGGTCAAAACTCCGAAAAAATAACTGTAAAAGTTTTTTCGTGCAATGGAGCAGTTGCAAATGGGTAAAAATTATAAATAAAAGGTCGATCCCTATGTAAAAAGTTGGGAAAAATCCAAATCTGAGGTCAAAACTCCGAAAAAAATAACTGTAAAAGTTCGAAAATTCAATTTTTATTTTCCGTTCGAATGAAAAAGTTCAAAGATGTGTGACGTCAGACTTTACGCAGTTGTTTTTTTCGTCCGCTAGGTAGCGCCATTATGCAAGCGCGCTAGCGGAGGAGCAGAAAGAACTTATACACACAAATTTTTATAATGAAAGAGTTCAAAGATTTGTGACGTCAGACTTAACGCAGTTGCTATTTTTGTCCGCTAGGTATTATAAATAAAAGGTCGATTCCTATGTAAAAAGTTGGGAAAAATCCAAATCTGAGGTCAAAACTCCGAAAAAATAACTGTAAAAGTTCGAGAATTCAATTTTTATTTTCCGTTCGAATGAAAAAGTTCAAAGATGTGTGACGTCAGACTTTACGCAGTTGTTTTTTTCGTCCGCTAAGTAGCGCCATTATGCAAGCGCGCTAGCGGAGGAGCAGAAAGAACGGTGACGTCAGACTTTACGCAGTTGTTTTTTTCGTCCGCTAGGTAGCGCCATTATGCAAGCGCGCTAGCGGAGGAGCAGAAAGAACGTATACACACAAACACATTAATGTGTTGCCTGCAAGGGAGCTTTGCTCGGGAAATTTGATGTGACGTCATCGCCTACGGGAGCGTATGCCGTGACGTCAAAGTTCACGATTTACCGGAATTTTTTTAATCGATTTATGTCGGGATCTAGAAGTCGTAGAAGAAAAAGAAAAATTCCGTTGGTCCTTATTTTTCCTGCTCTATGACTTTGAAACATCACCCTAGTAAGCGCAACTGATCTATTGTGCATTGAAAATTTTACTAAAATGAAAATTTAACTGGGTATAATAAAACGCAACATAATTGGAGGCTTTCGAAATATGTACAAAGAAAAAGAAAGTAAGCTAAGAGAGGGAGAAGGCAAGGAAATGGAAAAAAAAAATAATAAAAAATAAAAAACCCAGACCAAAACATTAAACAAGTATAAGTGCTTATTTGTTTTGCTGTTATCAGAAAATGTAAATTTGCCTTTAATAACATGTGATAAGAACATTATAGGATGGAGGGGAAAATAAATCACGTTTACCCATGAGTTCTGCAGTAACTGCAAGAGTATAAATACCCCTTCAAAATAATGAAATACCCCTTCAAAAGTATAAAATACCCCTTCAAAAGTATAAAATACCTCTGTAAAAGTACATACGTTTAAGGTGGTTAGGTTATAGGTTATACCCAACCCAGAGATTTGTGTTTTTAATAACGAGGTATTAAAATCATTACATGGAAAGTTTCCACGTTTATTTTTTACATTTTTTAAGAAATTGGAGTTTGACATGCGATTCTTTATACCCAACCCAGAGATTTGTGTTTTTAATAACGAGGTATTAAAATCATTACATGGAAAGTTTCCACGTTTATTTTTTACATTTTTTTAAGAAATTGGAGTTTGACATGCGATTCTCTGGTAACTCGTACAGAGGGGCTTTTCATAACAATGTGTATTATTGTGGCTTTTAATATTGAAGCAAGTGATGGTAAATATTGGAAAAGAGTCCTAAACTAAAATGGACGCGGCACATAAGGGATCTGGAAGAGACCGCCTTAACAAATATTGGAAAAGAATATGTAACATCTAATAATGATAATATGTATATAGGTGCATTTCTGCGGAAGAAAGAAACTTTTGAAAAAGAGTCCGAAACTAAAATGGACGCGGCACATAAGGGATCTGGAAGAGACCGCCTTAACAAATATTGGAAAAGAATATGTAACATCAGCTATAATAATGATAATATGTATATAGGTGCATTTCTTCGGAAGAAAGAAACTTTTGAGCTAAAATGGACGCGGCACATAAGGGATCTGGAAGAGACCGCCTTAACAAATATTGGAAAAGAATATGTAACATCTAATAATGATAATAGGTGCATTTCTTCGGAAGAAAGAAACTTTTCAGATTAAAGGATCCGTTGGCTCTAAACAATCTGCATGGACTATGAATATTTATCACATCCTTCAAAATATTATGAAGAGGTAGTTAATGTCAAATAATTATTTCGGTATAAAAAGGCTAATGTGGCTATATGTAGGTACCAACAAACACAACTTCAATCTGCATGGACTATGAATATTTAGCACATCCTTCAAAATATTATGAAGAGGTAGTTAATGTCAAATAATTATTTCGGTATAAAAAGGCTAATGTGGCTATACGTACCAACAAACACAACTTTGAATTATTGTAAAGTAAAATGATGAAAAACCAAAATCATCTGCCAAGTCTGATGTAAAATAAATACCGCATACAGCAAGATCCAGAAACCAATATTCACCTTGAGTTTCATAACTATTCAACAGTAGATAACGTGATTCTTTTGCAAAAGAGAAAAATAAATGAAAAACAAACATCCACACATAATACACAGAAATGCCGGAAGAAAAGGAGACCAAGAAAACATTGGATGGAGGGAAAAATGAAAAGACGGAAAAGAATTAGGTCCGATAGAAATCAAGAAATGAGGTCTGCTGCTGTATTTATTAAACCCCATTTTGTTAGAATAATAAGGAAAGGCGCTATTAAATTCAAATCAAAACGTAATTTGAGGGTAATTCAAATAATGGGGTAAGTAACAGTAGAAAACGAGTAACTGAAAACCATTTCGGGCAACCTCTCTCCTACCATAGCGTTCATAGGAAAGAGAAAAAGGTCAAGCGTCAAAATATTGCAAAGGTTATGACTAAAGAACTTCATACATAAGTAGATATGTGTGCGAAATAAATGAAGAGAAAATTAAAAGAATGGAAAAATCATGTGAAAAAGACTGATGAACAAGTAAAACGGATTATCTATAAGCAGTTCAGATCTGAAGGAAAAATTGTCTACATACAATCTTATAAACACCAAACTATATTAGAAAAACCATTTTTTTTTTTTTGATTTTGAGCCAAAAATCCGCCCCGGGCGGGAATCGAACCCACGGCCTAGCGCTTACAAGGCAGACGCACTACCAACTAAGCTAACTAGGCTGGCAAACACAACTTTGAATTATTGTAAAGTAAAATAGAAAGTAATGATGAAAAACCCAAATCATCTGCCTAGTCTGATGTAAAAGAAAGTAATAAATACCGCATACAGCAAGATCCAGAAACCAATATTCACCTTGCGTTTCAAAACTATTCAACAGTAGATAACGTGATTCTTTTGCAAAAGAGAAAAATAAATGAAAAATTCTAGGTCTTCAATACTCATATTTTTTTCATGGTTAAACAAGCTTTTGGCGAATATCGCATGATTCTCAATAATGAAATTATAAATAATTGAAAATAAATGCGTAGTCTAGGAATTCTACCGTGTTTTCATCTGATTGTCTAAAAAATCCAAATCCTAGCAAGGTTTTAGCCGGGCCTGCACTCTTGCGAGGCTATTAGTCAAAGCTTCAAGTTGAGCAGGTTTCAATAAAAGTCTGGACTGGAGTCTAATAGAATGTCGTGAAAAGAAATGCACAATATCCCAATAGATCTAGGTACAGTATTGTCAAACAAATAATATTTCTGTTCTGACTTATTTTTAAGTTCTATTCCAGATAAGCTATAATTTTATTATGATGAACATTTACAAGAAATAAAAATTCGAAGTAGGTACCCAAAAGACACTTTCTTGCTTTCTTCCAACAGTAGATAGTCAGTCGAAAGGTAAAACTAACATGATACCTACAACAACATAATACGTAATAATAGAAGTAATGATGAAAAACACAGAGAAGGAAGAGAAAGAGGAGAAGAAGAAAGAGGAGGAGGAGGAGGCCGTGGGAGATTTAAATGAGGAGGGTGAAATAAATGGGAACATTTTAAGATTTTCAGAGCAGAATTATAAAGATACAGAGTGGGGAGGATGATATATAAGTTTAATTGGAAAATAAACACTCATGACGCCATTAAAATCTGGAAATGAAATTCAGTCATAGAGAAAATATTCTGAAGAGGAGAATCACATCATATTGCCAGACAGTCCAGATACCAACTGAGGAGAGTAGGAGACTTTCAAAGGGCTGAAAAATTATCATGGTTTACTTAAACTCATGGGTTAATTATATCAAATAGTTCTAATAGTAGTTCGAGTTGTGTGTTTACGGAACCTGAGGGATCCCGAATCGCTTACTCAGTGTTTCAATAATGATTCTGCACACAGGCACAATATTTTCACTATTTACTAAATACACTTTGAACATGACAGAAGCCCAGGTAATTGTTTTTGGGCGTCCAAAGGGTTTTAAAACCCTAATCTTTCTGAACCCACCCTTATAGATATGTCTATCTCACGGACTGACGAACATGGATTAAATATAAACAATTTTTCCTGTATGTTTTAGCTGGTCTATTGGATTATTTATTAGGACAGTTTTAATTGTTCTATAGGTACTATTAGGAATAGGGATAGCACATCAGTCACTGATAGAGCAAAGGTTGGCGATGCCACTTCAATAGTTTTGTGAACACATCCTGATATAAACACCCTGTATGTAGTAAAATTATTGACAAAACATTCCATCTGATATGGGGGAGGAGGAACGAAAGAGTTAGACTTATTGTTACAAACACAACATGTAACTTTCTACTCATTTAGGTCACACAACGGCGGAATTCGGAAAATAATGAAACGAAGAAACATTTTCATTTGGGATGGAAATTAAGAAATAATAACATTACCTGCCTTCATTTAAACTACTTCGGAAAGAAACTATACTTCACAAAATTTCTGCGCACAGACACATCATTTTCACTTTCAAAATTATCTGTGAATACTGAATACACTTTGGACATGAAGCTCAGATATTGTTTCTAAGCGACGGGGTTTCAACCTCTAGTTTTCAAACACCGTGAGATATCAAGTCTATCTCACGGACAGACGGACACAGAATATAAAGGAATCACCTATGTATTTTAGCTGATCTATTGGGTTCTAAATTAGGACAATTTTAATATTGTACAATATTAAGACTAGCACATCAGTCAATGATAGAGCAAAGATTGGCGGTGCCACTTCAATAGTTTTGTGTACACATCCTGATACAAACACCCTGTATGTAGTAAAATTATTGACAAAACATTCCATCTGATATGGGGGAGGAGGAACGAAAGAGTTAGACTTATTGTTACAAACACAACATGTAACTTTCTACTCATTTAGGTCACACAACGGCGGAATTCGGAAAATAATGAAACGAAGAAACATTTTCATTTGGGATGGAAATTAAGAAATAATAACATTACCTGCCTTCATTTAAACTACTTCGGAAAGAAACTATACTTCACAAATCAAAATTCTGCACGAGACGAACAATTTGCTGATCACGCCATCAAGTTTTGTGAGAAGTATGGGGTTCAACAAAATGTAATCCTGGTAAAGATAGATGTAGAGAGACTTATTCGAAAACTATTTAGGAAATTTGTCCTGAAACATGCGACACAAATGACACAATTCAGTCTGAGACATAGGTACATATTTTTAGATTTTAGTGGAGCTTTTGCGTGACGAAATTTCGGATTTAAGTTGAATTCCACTGATATATGGATAGGCTAGACGAAATTGTTTGTGTTTTACCATTGGACAAACGCCAAACCAGTATCGGGCTTTGCAGACATTAGCGTCACTTACCTACTAGTTGCAAATATTGAGATACTTATAAGGAAATTACTGCACCAGGAACTTAAACAAACCACTACCAACACAAGTCAACCAGTAAGCATACTTAGCACAATCATTATATCTGCTATAGTAATTAATTTCAAACTAATTTGACTGAGTTATAGGTTATAGGTACTCTCTGTACGCACGAGACGAAGAATTTGCTGATCACGCCATCAAGTTTTGTGAGAAGTATGGGGTTCAACAAAATGTAATCCTGGTAAAGATAGACGTAGAGAGACTTATTCGAAAACTATTTAGGAAATTTGTCCTGAAACATGCGACACAAATGACACAATTCAGTCTGAGACATAGGTACATATTTTTAGATTTTAGTGGAGCTTTTGCGTGACGAAATTTCGGATTTAAGTTGAATTCCACTGATATATGGATAGGCTAGACGAAATTGTTTGTGTTTTACCATTGGACAAACGCCAAACCAGTATCGGGATTTGCAGACATTAGCGTCACTTACTAGTTGCAAATATTGAGATACTTATAAGGAAATTACTGCACCAGGAACTTAAACCACTACCAACCCAAGTCAACCAGTAAGCATACTACTTAGCACAATCATTATATCAGCGATGGTAATTAATTTCAAACTAATTTGACTGAGTTATATGTAGGTACTCTCTGTACACAGTATTATGGGTATAATCATTAGACTGGTGTGTGTGTGTGTGTGTGTGTGTGTGTGTGTGTGTATGTGTGTGTGTGTGTGTGTGTGTGTGTGTGTGTGTGTACGCAAACTTAATTGCCCGTCACGCAGAGTTCACAGTTTTGGCAATTATGTTTTAGGTTTTAGGAGCCTAATGCTTTGCATTATTCAACGTAGTCAAATTATTTCAATTCATTTTTTCACTAAATTTCCGAATTGCCAGGGCTTAATATACCGAACATTCTTAATAATGTGTTGGTGGTGTTTTGGCAAATTTTAAATAGTAATAATTATCACAATAGCTTTTTTCTCAAAATGTGTAGACATGAAAATGGTCTACTAACTTTCCTTGAGAGGGTTGGAGGTTGGGGATTGCAAGTGTCATTGCACTTTGTTGTATGTTATTATAGTGATGTGTATGATGGACGTACCTATTTGGTGAATTATTTCAGTGGAATCCCATGATTCTTCGTCCCTGTCATCTACTCTGAATTCTTCTCATCTCTGACATTTATTTTTCCTCTTTTCTTTTCCACTTTGGCTTCAGAGCGACACTTCTTCCTATTTGGATTCTCAGAGTACCACTGGACTCTCATAATTCCCGAGTATTATTATCATTGTCAATTGCATCTTCCAATTCGTTATCAGGTCTACTTGTTGAAAACTTCTTTAGAAACATAATAATTAGGTATGTAGATAGTAGATAACACTGCTTTTGCTACCAAATTGGTAGATTTCTTGGCTACCAGATTGTTCTGGTCTACTAACTTTCCTTGAGAGGGTTGGAGGTTGGGGATTGCAAGAGTCATTGCACTTTGTTGTATGTTATTATAGTGATGTGTATGATGGACCTACCTATTTGGTGAATTATTTCAGTGAAATCCCATGATTCTTCTTCCCTGTCATCTACACTGAATTCTTCTCATCTCTGACATTTTCCTCTTTTCTTTTCCACTTTGGCTTCAGAGCGACACATCTATTTGAATTCTCAGAGTACCACTGGACTCTCATAATTCCCGAGTATTATCATTGTCAATTGCATCTTCCAATTCGTTATCAGGTCTACTTGTTGAAAACTTCTTTAGAAACATAATAATTATGTAGATAGTAGATAACACTTCTTTTGCTACCAAATTGGTAAATTTCTTTCCCGAGTATTATCATTGTCAATTGCATCTTCCAATTCGTTATCAGGTCTACTTGTTGAAAACTTCTTTAGAAACATAATAATTATGAGTAGATAACACTTCTTTTGCTACCAAATTGGTAAATTTCCTGGCTACCAGGTTGTTCAAATTCTTCCTCAGGAACACAAAACTCCTTTGCTTCAGTTCCCGGGAGTGAGTTTCTCGTATATGATTAATAGGTTTTTTATATGGCCGGGTGTAATCTGTACTATGAGAGTGTACTTTATTAGTTGAGAGGCTTTCATTGACCCTAAAGCCGCCACATGAGATACTAAATATACCTGATGCTTTGTTTGAAGGTCCCTGGCACTTTGTTTGTTTTGAACATGATATTTAAAATGCGTACAACTGAGTACAAGTGCCCAGCATACCTATCTGATATTGTTCAATATTGCTCTCGAATAATTTAAAGCTTTTAGTAGATGTCTAACATTTTCATTTGGGATGGAAATTAAGAAATAATAACATTACCTGCCTTCATTTAAACTACTGTCAGGAGCGATATTATGATTGTGAGGGCGGGACGGAAT
Source organism: Diaphorina citri (assembly GCF_000475195.1). Taxonomy (NCBI): domain Eukaryota; kingdom Metazoa; phylum Arthropoda; class Insecta; order Hemiptera; family Psyllidae; genus Diaphorina; species Diaphorina citri. The sequence goes on along the minus strand of NW_007377926.1, from coordinate 72,290 downwards.
AGAAAGCAATGAAATTGAAATGGCCGTAGATTTCATATATTTTCATACAGAACAAAAAATACTTGAACTTTCAAGGTTTTAGGATAGGAGAAATGGATACAACCCTGTCTTTCTTGAATATTAAAATATTTTGTCAAATTACAATGTCGGACAAACCAATGGAAAGATAACAGCACGAGACGAAGAATTTGCTGATCACGCCATCAAGTTTTGTGAGAAGTATGGGGTTCAACAAAATGTAATCCTGGTAAAGATAGACGCGGAGAAGAGACCGATTCGAAAACTATTTAGGAAATTTGTCCTGAAACATGCGACACAAATGACACAATTCAGTCTGAGACATTAGTACATATTTTTAGATTTTAGTGGAGCTTTTGCGTGACGAAATTTCGGATTTAAGTTGAATTCCACTGATATATGGATAGGCTAGACGAAATTGTTTGTGTTTTACCATTGGACAAACGCCAAACCAGTATCGGGCTTTGCAGACATTAGCGTCACTTACCTACTAGTTGCAAATATTGAGATACTTATAAGGAAATTACTGCACCAGGAACTTAAACAAACCACTACCAACCCAAGTCAACCAGTAAGCATACTTAGCACAATCATTATATCTGCTATAGTAATTAATTTCAAACTAATTTGACTGAGTTATAGGTTATAGGTACTCTCTACTTGTACTTTAGGCGATACTTTTCACTTGTAATTAGGTACTTATAGTATAATAGCCGTACTTGTAATAGCACAAAGTACATATCGCTCACATGACTGTATCTTATTATCTTTAAACAATAGGCGTCTGTTAAATAGATAGCCCGAAATAAATTTTTAATAGCCGCAACAAAGACTTGGACTATCATCTCATCATTGCTTGTATTTTGATTTTCGTATGGTTAAATTGCTTGTTGTTTCTATTGTTGTTTCTAGTTGGGATCTTTATCTCTGCTGATGTTGATATGTTCATTTATAAGATGTTGATGGATAGCGTTTTGATAATCTCTACCATGCCGCTTCGGACTATGTTTGAATGTTTCTCTCTGGAATTATCGTACTTTAATGGTTTTATGGTGCCTATTATGACGATGTTGATGGGTCTTTATAAATTTTCTACCGTACCATTCAAAACTGCTTTTTGAAGATTTATCCTTTTCAAAATTTTCAATAAATTTTGGTGGAGATGACAAAGTTTCAAAAAAATTGTTTAATGGACAATGGGCACTTCGATTCTTCCCGGGAAATCTGACCAAACTACATGATCCCCGTACCGAAATTCTGCAGATGGAAATATTTTCAAAAGGGAAATTCAACAAAATCTTCCAAGAGGGAAATTTTAACGATGAATTTAAAGGGAGGGAATTTCAGGAGTGGTGTAGCTAAAACGAAGAGCCTGATTCAACAATGCTTGTTTATCTCCCTCCTCCTACTCTGGCATTATTTTTTATTTATGGATTTTACACAAAATATCCCTCCATATCCTGCCCCTCTCACTGCTTTCCCCTTTTTTTCTCCTCACTCTTTGATTTCCACTTTTCTGAATTTTCCACTTGATCACCTTTTACAAACTCTCCCCTCCTCCTCCGTTACAATGCACATCAGGCAAAGAAAAGACCTGTTAAAGCGTAAAATAGTAAACGATGATGACACAAATTCCTTAGGAAGAGGAAAGAAGAAGGAGGAGAAAAAGTAGATGGTGGAGAAGATAAAGAGTAGAAGATGGAGAAGAAGGACGAGAAGTAAGTAAAAGTAAAGTCTTACGAAGATGTTTTGTAAATGATGTGGTAGCAAGTAAAATTAATGACAGGATCATAATACTTGAGTACTTATACTTATATTCTTTCTTTAAACGATGACTTCTCAGTTTTTTTACATAAAATTAAAACGGACGGTTTTAATCACAAGGAGGAGAGAATAATGGATAAATGGGTATCTAATGAAACGCTGTCAGTGAGAGAATGGAAAGCGGTAAAAGTTTTATCGAGAAATATACACAAAATGTACCGGGTGACTAAACAAGAGATAGATTGGATTGTAAATGAGCTAGGAGCTTTTAATATAAACATCTTGTAGTTAAAACATTAATGCTTGTTCCAAGTCTTTAATAAACTTGGCTCAGGGCTGGGAAAGCTTTAGTCTTTATAATTAGGAGGGCTTGTTTTGAAAAGATTCTTAGAGAGTATAATTGAATCGGTAGTGCCTCATCTTTCAATAAGACCTTAGTGGGAATATCTGCAGAAAGGGCTATTGCTATTATATAAAACTTTATAAATCCATAAATTCTAGGTCTTCCAATACTCATATTTTTTTCATGGTTAAACAAGCTTTTGGCGAATATTGCATGATTCTCAATAATGAAATTATAAATAATTGAAAATAAATGCGTAGTCTAGGAATTCTACCGTGTTTTCATCTGACTGTCTAAAGTATAATTGAATCGGTAGTGCCTCATCTTTCAATAAGACCTTAGTGCGAATATCTGCAGAAAGGGCTATTGCTATTATATAAAACTTTTTAAATCCATAAATTCTAGGTCTTCAATACTCATAATTTTTTCATGGTTAAACGGTTAAACAAGCTTTTGGCGAATATCGCATGATTCTCAATAATGAAATTATAAGTAGGTATTTCAAGATCAATGCGTGAGAACTTTTCCAAAGGCTCTTGTCCAAGTGTCAAGTCTTTACCAGTAATAAGGTTTCATGTCGTGTGATGGTTAAGGCGCATCTTGTCTGTTTTTTATGATTTTCTTCACTTTGGTATGGGCTACATCTCTTCACTATAGTATGGGATACAGGTTTCTTCCCTCTATTCTTTGCGTCAGTTACGATGATCTTGTTGTTCTTTTTGAAACAGAAGTTCTTGTTTTCTTTTCAGAAACAAAAAGGCGGTTTTCTTGGTTTTTATGACTTGTTCTATACTGCCTATGTGGCTGTGGGTGCATGTGGCTGAAATGTGGCGGATATGGCTGAAAATATAATCTGTGCCTGCCTTTACTAATGTGCCGTGATGGTTAAGGCGCATCTTGTCTGTTTTTTATGATTTTCTTCACTTTGGTATGGGCTACATCTCTTCACTATAGTATGAGATACAGGTTTCTTCCCTCTATTGTTGTTCTTTTTGAAACAGAAGTTCTTCGTTTTCTTTTCAGAAACAAAAAGGCGGTTTTCTTGGTTTTATGAATTGTTCTATACTGCCTATGTGACTGTGGCTGCATGTGGCTGAAATGTGGCGGATATGGCTGAAAATATAATCTGTGCCTGCCTTTACTCCAAGGAAAGTAGGTATTTCAAGATCAATGCGTGAGAACTTTTCCAAAGGCTCTTGTCCAAGTGTCAAGTCTTTACCAATAATAAGGTTTCATGGTGATGGTTAAGGCGCATCTTGTCTGTTTTTTATGATTTTCTTCACTTTGGTATGGGCTACATCTCTTCACTATAGTATGGGATACAGCGGATACAGGTCTCTTCCCTCTATTCTTTGCGTCAGTTTCGATGATCTTGTTGTTCTTTTTGAAACAGAAGTTCTTCGTTTTCTTTTCAGAAACAAAAAGGCGGTTTTCTTGGCAGTTACGATGATCTTGTTGTTCTTTTTGAAACAGAAGTTCTTCGTTTTCTTTTCAGAAACAAAAAGGCGGTTTTCTTGGTTTTATGAATTGTTCTATACTGCCTATGTGACTGTGGCTGCATGTGGCTGAAATGTGGCGGATATGGCTGAAAATATAATCTGTGCCTGCCTTTACTCCAAGGAAAGTAGGTATTTCAAGATCAATGCGTGAGAACTTTTCCAAAGGCTCTTGTCCAAGTGTCAAGTCTTTACCAGTAATAAGGTTTCATGTCGATGGTAATCATGACTCAACTGACGGGTATGATGATGATTTGGATGATAATGATCATTTTGATAATAAGGATGACTTTGATAATAATGATGATTTTGCTGATAATGATGATTAAAAAGTCTTACGAAGATGTTTTGTAAATGATGTGGTAGCAAGTAAAATTAATGACAGGATCATAATACTTGAGTACTTATACTTATATTTTTTCTTTAAACGATGACTTCTCAGTTTTTTTACATAAAATTAAAACGGACGGTTTTAATCATGATGATGAAAGTGAGAATCTTAACAACACCGAAAATCTCCCAGTGTCAAAGATCTCGGCAGGATTGTGAGCTTTTAATATAAACATCTTGTAGTTAAAACATTAATGCTTGTTCCAAGTCTTTAATAAACTTGGCTCAGGGCTGGGAAAGCTTTATAGTCTTTATAATTAGGAGGGCTTGTTTTGAAAAGATTCTTAGAGAGTATAATTGAATTGAATTGAAATATAATTGAATCGGTAGTGCCTCATCTTTCAATAAGACCTTAGTGCGAATATCTGCAGAAAGGGCTATTGCTATTATATAAAACTTTATAAATCCATAAATTCTAGGTCTTCAATACTCATATTTTTTTCATGGTTAAACAAGCTTTTGGCGAATATCGCATGATTCTCAATAATGAAATTATAATAAATAATTGAAAATAAACGCGTAGTCTAGGAATTTATAATCTCTACCATGCCGCTTCGGACTATGTTTGAATGTTTCTCTCTGGAATTATCGTACTTTAATGGTTTTATGGTGCCTATTATGAGGATGTTGATGGGTCTTTATAAATTTTCTACCGTACCATTCAAAACTGCTTTTTGAAGATTATCCTTTTCAAAATGTTCAATAAATTTTGGTGGAGATGACAAAGTTTCAAAAAAATTGTTTAATGGGCAATGGGCACTTCGATTCTTCCCGGGAAATCTGACCAAACTACATGATCCCCGTACCGAAATTCTGCAGATGGAAATATTTTCAAAAGGGAAATTCAACAAAATCTTCCAAGAGGGAAATTTTAACGATGAATTTAAAGGGAGGGAATTTCAGGAGTGGTGTAGCTAAAACGAAGAGCCTGATTCAACAATGCTTGTTTATCTCCCTCCTCCTACTCTGGCATTATTTTTTATTTATGGATTTTACACAAAATATCCCTCCATATCCTTCCCCTCTCACTGATTTCCCCTTTTTTCTCCTCACTCTTTGATTTCCACTTTTCTGAATTTTCCACTTGATCACCTTTTACAAACTCTCCCCTCCTCCCCCGTTACAATGCACATCAGGCAAAGAAAAGACCTGTTAAAGCGTAAAATAGTAAACGATGATGACACAAATTCCTTACGAAGAGGAAAGAAGAAGGAGGAGAAAAAGGAGATGGTGGAGAAGATAAAGAGTAGGAGATGGAGAAGAAGGACGAGAAGTAAGTAAAAGAAGTTGGAGGAGTATATAAGAAGGAGGAGAGAATAATGGATAAATGGGTATCTAACTATCTAATGAAACAGAGAGAATGGAAAGCGGTAAAAGTTTTATCGAGAAATACACAAAATGTACCGGGTGACTAAACAAGAGATAGATTGGATTGGAAATGAGCTAGAAATACTTTATCAGACAGATTAATTTTCCTTTCTGAGGATTCCACAGGTTTCAATAAAAGTCTGGAATCTAATAGAATGTCGTGAAAAAAATGCACAATATCCCAATAGATACAGTAGGTATATCCCAATAGATACAGATACTAGGTACAGTATTGTCAAACAAATAATATTTCTGACTTATATTTAAGTTCTATTCCAGATAAGCTATAACTTTATTATGATGAACATTTACAAGAAATGAAAATTCGAAGTACCCAAAAGACACTTTCTTCCACCAGTAGATAGTCGAAAGGTAAAACTAACATGACACCTACAACAACATAATACGTAATAATACAAGTAATGATGAAAAACACAGAGAAGGAAGAGAAAGAGAAGAAGAAGAAGAAGAAGAAGAAGATAATCGATTATTAATCGATTAATAATCGATTAATCGATTATTTTTTATAATCGATTATTGATAATCGATTATGTGAAATAATCGATTATTCCCAACACTAAAATATTTTCAAAAGGGAAATTCAACAAAATCTTCCAAGAGGGAAATTTCAACGATGAATTTAAAGGGAAGGAATTTCAGGAGTGGTGTAGCTAAAACGAAGAGCCTGATTCAACAATGCTTGTTTATTTCCCTCCTCCTACTCTGGCATTATTTTTTTTATTTATGGATTTTACACAAAATATCCCTCCATGTCCTTCCCCTCTCACTGATTTCCCTTTTTTTCTCCTCACTCTTTGATTTCCACTTTTCTGAATTTTCCACTTGATCACCTTTTACAAACTCTCACCTCCTCCTCCCCCGTTACAATGCACATCAGGCAAAGAAAAGACCTGTTAAAGCGTAAAATAGTAAACGATGATGACACAAATTCCTTACGAAGAGGAAAGAAGAAGGAGGAGAAAAAGTAGATGGTGAAGAAGATAAAGAGTAGGAGATGGAGAAGAAGGACGAGAAGTAAGTAAAAGTAGTTGGAAGAGTAGGAAGGAGGAGAGAATAATGGATAAATGGGTATCTAATGAAACGCTGTCAGTGAGAGAATGGAAAGCAGTAAAAGTTTTATCGAGAAATACACAAAATATACCGGGTGACTAAACAAGAGATAGATTGGATTGGAAATGAGCTAAAAATACTTTATCAGACAGATTAATTTTCCTTTCTGAGGATTCCACAGGTTTCAATAAAAGTCTGGAGTCTAATAGAATGTTGTGAAAAGAAATGCACAATATCCCAATAGATACACTAGGTACAGTATTGTCAAACAAATAATATTTCTGACTTATTTTTAAGTTCTATTCCACATAAGCTATAATTTTATTATGATGAACATTTACAAGAAATAAAAATTCGAAGTACCCAAAAGACACTTTCTTCCAACAGTAGATAGTCAGTCGAAAGGTAAAACTAACATGATACCTACAACAACATACTACGTAATAATAAATGATAAACATTTATTTACAAGAAAAAAATGAAAATTCGAAGTACCCAAAAGACACTTTCATCCACCAGTAGATAGTCGAAAGGTAAAACTAACATGATACCTACAACAACATAATACGTAATAATAAAAATAATGATGAAAAACACAGAGAAGGAAGAGAAAGAGAAGAAGAAAGAGGAATTAAACTACTTCGGAAAGAAACTATACTTCACAAATCAAAATTCTGCACGAGACGAAGAATTTGCTGATCACGCCATCAAGTTTTGTGTTTTGTGAGAAGTATGGGGTTTAACAAAATGTAATCCTGGTAAAGATAGACGTAGAGGGACTTATTCGAAAACTATTTAGGAAATTTGTCCTGAAACATGCGACACAAATGACACAATTCAGTCTGAGACATACATCATATTTTTAGATTTTAGTGGAGCTTTTGCGTGACGAAATTTTGGATTTAAGTTGAATTCCACTGATATATGGATAGGCTAGACGAAATTGTTTGTGTTTTACCATTGGACAAACGCCAAACCAGTATCGGGATTTGCAGACATTAGCGTCATTTACTAGTTGCAAATAATATTGAGATATACTTATAAGGAAATTACTGCACCAGGAACTTAAACAAACCACTACCAACCCAAGTCAACCAGTAAGCATACTTAGCACAATCATTATATCAGCGATGGTAATTAATTTCAAACTAATTTGACTGAGTTATAGGTACTCTCTGTATTTTTTGAAGTATTATAAATTGCTAGATGGTTAATACTCGTATAAGAATTTGTGTTCTCGTTTTGACGGTCGCTCGTGAAATAACGGGCACAACAACCTTCGATAGTATACAAAACAACCGAACAGAAAGTCTTTGGAGCATTAGTGGCCACAAGTCTACCACATAGGAAATTACGAAATTGAAACGTGAAAACGTGATTGTCTCTCATCTGTCATCAATAGATTTTAAGGTTTCATCATTTAGTGACCACATCAGAATGTCTGTGCTTTCATATCCCTTTAACAACACCAGAATACCATTTCACAACGCAACAGAACGATCATTCCTCGTTGTCGGGTTGAGATTAGGGTCGCACTTTGAAAGCGCTCATGCACCCGGGCCCTCTAGTCGGGGCGCTAATGAATAAATTGTGACTTAAATAATTTGTTTCACTGAGCTTTGAGAAGCCGAGTGTAGAACCGATTCGGATTTCCTTTGATAATTCGCCGACACCACTATCTCTCTTTCTGTCTCTCTCGTGATCCTTAAGCTCGGAACGATTCGGATTTCCTTTGATAATTCGCCGACACCACTATCTCTCTTTCTGTCTCTCTCGTGATCCTTAAGCTCGGAGGAAGAGAGATGCATAATAATAGTAATAATGAGAATATTAGAAACTGGTTTTCCATTCATTTGCAGCGCGCTCAGTCACGAAGCCTGCGAAAGTTTAGGAAAAGTTTTCCTTTGATAATTCGCCGACACCACTATCTCTCTTTCTGTCTCTCTCGTGATCCTTAAGCTCTGAGGAAGAGAGATGCATAATAATGGTAATAATGAGAATATTAGAAACTGGTTTTCCATTCATTTGCAGCGCGCTCAGTCGCGAAGCCTGCGAAAGTTTAGGAAAAGGTTCTTGTTCTTGGGGTGCCTGTTAGCAAGATTATTGTCATCTTGTTTGTTAATATTCTCGCACTTTCAGATCTAAAGGTTGGTGGTTTGAGCCCCACTCGAATCATAAAATTTACCAAGTTGTAAGTACGTAATTATATTAGAGACATTTGTGTCACAGATTATTGCTCAAAACAATTGAAATTCCTTTCTGTCCCGCTTTTAGCAAACCAGACAACCAAGGAAATCCTCTATTTGCTAAACGCTCTTTGTTCCTTTCCCTTCAGGCCTGCGAAAGTTTAGGAAAAGGTTCTTGTTCTTGGGGTGCCTGTTAGCAAGATTATTGTCATCTTATTTGTTAATATTCTCGCACTTCCAGATCTAGAGGTTGGTGGTTTGAGCCCCACTCGAATCATAAAATTTACCAAGTTGTAAGTACGTAATTAATTAGAGACATTTGTGTCACAGATTATTGCTCAGAACGATTGAAATTCCTTTCTGTTCCGCTTTTAGCAAACCAGACAACCAAGGAAATCCTCTATTTGCTAAACGCTCTTTGTTCCTTTCCCTTCAAATTTCTCTGCAAGATTGGCTGAGGCACTTCAACTCTGGAAAAGGTTTCAAGTCCAAATCTCACTTTACAACGTCTATCTCGCGGACACAGAAAGAAGTAAAGTATCGCTTCAGCCTAACTCCACACATAAAAAGTCCACTCCAAGGATCAGGTGTAGGAGGAAACAGGTCTAAAGGTTTGGGTTAAGCTTATACATTTCTCTGCAAGATTGGCTGAGGCACTTCAACTCTGGAAAAGGTTTCAAGTCCAAATCTCACTTTACAACGTCTATCTCGCGGACACGGAAAGAAGTAAAGTATCGCTTCAGCCTAACTCCACATATAAAAAGTCCACTCCAAGGATCAGGTGTAGGAGGAAACAGCTCTAATGGTTTGAGTTAAGCTTATACGAATCTACAAAAGTATCTGAACTCTGTATACTGTTCGCCACTGACCTAATATTGTATCAAATATTTTATATTTAAGACCTTGGTTAGACTGGGGGTGAAAAGGGACTTTTCAGTCCTATCCCAGCAGGATAAACAAGGTATATTCTATTGTCCATTCTATTCTACAACGTCTATCTCGTGGACACAGAAAGAAGTAAAGTATCGCTTCAGCCTAACTCCACACATAAAAAGTCCACTCCGAGGATCAGGTGTAGGAGGAAACAGCTCTAAAGGTTTGGGTTAAGCTTATATTAGGAAAAGGTTCTTGTTCTTGGGGTGCCTGTTAGCAAGATTATTGTCATCTTATTTGTTAATATTCTCGCACTTTCAGATCTAGAGGTTGGTGGTTTGAGCCCCACTCGAATCGTAAAATTTACCAAGTTGTAAGTACGTAATTAATTGGAGACATTTTTGTCACAGATTATTGTTCAAAACGATTGAAATTCCTTTCTGTTCCGCTCTTACCAAACCAGACAACCAAGGAAATCCTCTATTTGCTAAACGCTCTTTGTTCCTTTCCCTTCAAATTTCTCTGCAAGATTGGCTGAGGCACTTCAACTCTGGAAAAGGTTTCAAGTCCAAATCTCACTTTACAACGTCTATCTCGCGGACACAGAAAGAAGTAAAGTATCGCTTCAGCCTAACTCCACACATAAAAAGTCCACTCCAAGGATCAGGTGTAGGAGGAAACAGCTCTAAGTTTTGGGTTAAGCTTATACGAATCTACAAAAGTATCTGAACTCTGTATACTGTTCGCCACTGACCTAATAGAACCGAGGAGAGTTACTCCTATATTTCGTGCCCTTATGAACGCCTCATATAAAGTGAATGCAGCCAGAAGACTTTTATACGAGAGAAGTGTATGATCGAGTAGATTGACCAGAAGTCCAAAGTTCCTCGAGACTAAGTTCATCTTCTGATAGACTTCCTTCAAGTACGGTCTTCCTCGAAGTTCGATTTTAGGTGAAATATCTGATGGTTAGCACGGCGGACTTTGGATCTGGATATTCTAGAGGTTGATGCTTCAAGTCCAAAACTTCAAGTTAAGTCATAAAACTGAAGATGTTGGCATTGAAAGCCTTTGCTCTGATGGTTAGCACGGCGGACTTTGGATCTGGATATTCTAGAGGTTGATGCTTCAAGTCCAAAACTTCAAGTTAAGTCATAAAATTGAAGATGTTTGCATTGAAAGCCTTTGAAGAAGAAGAAGAAATAATTATATATTTTTATAAACATATAAACAAACCGCCAGCCTCTGGCTGGTTGCTAAAACTAAAAAGGCACAGTATAGTGATCAATCTTTAGATATTTGTTTCCATGAGGATTTTGATTCTGGTCTTTAAGAGTATGTACTACCAACCAGTCAAGATTCGCTTGTCGGTTCAAAGGTTTGTTGGAAAGTCAAAAATGTCATTTAACTCTTTCTCAGCATCAGTTGCGTTTCCGTTACCCTCCGACTTTCGCCATTGGCAAAATCTGTCCGTACTCACTTAATGTCCTCCATACATGATTCTGCATTGTTAATTCTCTACCTGGTCCATTATACATACCTGGTTCGCAAGGTCTTGTCTATACTTTGGCATACAATCTACTACGGGGTACCTGGCTATCCTCTGGTATACTCTTCTCTGTGTTTTAAGCCATTAATTATGTTTAATATGATGTCGGAAGATTTGCCAAAGAGCCGTTCCTCTTCTTCCTGAAAAACACAGAGAAGGAAGAGAAAGAGAAGAAGAAGAAGAAGAAGAAGAAGAAGAAGAAGAAGAAGAAGAAGAAGAAGAAGAAGAAAGAGGAGGAGGAGGCCGTGGGAGATATAAATGAGGAGGGTGAAATAAATGAGAACATTTTCAGAGCAGAATTATAAAGATACAGAGTGGGGAGGATGATATACATAAAAGTCTGGAGTCTAATAGAATGTCGAGAAAAGAAATGCACAATATCCCAATAGATACAGTAGGTATATCCCAATAGATACAGATACTAGGTACAGTATTGTCAAACAAATAATATTTCTGACTTATATTTAAGTTCTATTCCAGATAAGCTATAACTTTATTATGATGAACATTTACAAGAAATGAAAATTCGAAGTACCCAAAAGACACTTTCTTCCACCAGTAGATAGTCGAAAGGTAAAACTAACATGACACCTACAACAACATAATACGTAATAATACAAGTAATGATGAAAAACACAGAGAAGGAAGAGAAAAATCTAATACTTCTATACGTTATGGATAACGTGTAGAATAACCATGATGTTTGCCAACCTCCGGAACGGAGACGGCACCTCAAGAAGAAAAGAAGAAGAAGAAGAAGAAGAAGAAGAAGAAGAAGAAGAAGAAGAAGAAGAAGAAGAAGAAGAAGAAGAAAGAGGAGCAGGAGGAGGCCGTGGGAGATATAAATGAGGAGGGTGAAATAAATGAGAACATTTTCAGAGCAGAATTATAAATATACAGAGTGGGAAGGATGATATATTGCGAATATCTGCAGAAAGGGCTATTGCTATTATATAAAACTTTATAAATCCATAAATTCTAGGTCTTCAATACTCATATTTTTTTCACAAGCTTTTGGCGAATATCGCATGATTCTCAATAATGAAATTATAAATAATTGAAAATAAATGCGTATAGTCTAGGAATTCTACCGTGTTTTCATCTGATTGTCTAAAAATTCCAAATCCTAGCGAGGTTTTAGCCGGGCCTGCACTCTCGCGAGGCTATTAGTCAAAGCTTCAAGTTGAATTAAAACACTGATATACCACGGTCATAACAAGTGATAGCTCTTCAGGTTTCGGCTTTCATGTGGTTAATTATACCTGGAAATGAAATTCAGTCATAGAGAAAATATTCTGAAGAGGAGAATCACATCATATTGCCAGATAGTCCAGATACCAACTGAGGATACTTTCAAAGAGACTTTAGGATGAGCTAGTTGGGAGAAATCCGTTGTTTGAAATTTCTCTCTCTCTCTCTCTCTTTCTCTCTCTCTCTTTCTCTGTATATTTCTCTCTCTCTCCCTCTCTTTCTCTCCCTCTCTTTCTCCTATCTGGAATTCTGGTAAGCTTTGGCTGCATATTCACTGTGATGTGCAAAAGGCTTTCGATTCCGTAAATAATACCAGAGTGAAGAGTTAGGAGGGAGTGATGAAGGGAGGAGGTTAATTATATCAAATAGTTCTAATAGTAGTTCGAGTTGTGTGTTTACGGAACCTGAGGGATCCCGAATCGCTTACTCAGTGTTTCAGCCATTCTGCGCACAGACACATCATTTTCACTTTCAAAATTATCTGTGAATACTGAATACACTTTGGACATGAAGCTCAGATATTGTTTCTAGGCGTCCAACGGGGTTTCAACCTCTAGTTTTCAAACACCGTGAGATATCAAGTCTATCTCACGGACAGACGGACACAGAATATAAAGGAATCACCTATGTATTTTAGCTGATCTATTGGGTTCTAAATTAGAACAATTTTAATATTGTACAATATTAAGACTAGCACATCAGTAAATGATAGAGCAAAGATTGGCGAGACCACTTCAATAGTTTTGTGAACACATCCTGATATAAACACCCTGTAACCTGGAAATGAAATTCAGTCATAGAGAAAATATTCTGAAGAGGAGAATCACATCATATTGCCAGATAGTCCAGATACCAACTGAGGAGACTTGCAAAGGGCAAAGGGCTGACAAAATATCAGGGTTTATTCAAACTCATGAGGATGATTTAGGATGTGAGCTAGTAGGGAGAAATCCGTTGTTTGAAATCTCTCTCTCTCTCTCTCTCTCTCTCTCTCTCTCTCTCTCTCTCTTTCTCTCTCTCTGTCTCTTTCTCTCTCTCTGTCTCTTTCTCTCTCTCTGTCTCTTTCTCTCTCTCTGTCTCTTTCTCTGTATATTTCTCTCTCTCTCCCTCTCTTTCTCCTATCTGGAATTCTGGTAAGCTTTGGCTACATATTCACTGTGATGTGCAAAAGGCTTTCGATTCCGTAAATAATACCAGAGTAAAGAGTTAGGAGGGAGTGATGAAGGGAGGGGGGAGAGAGTTACATAAACTGTTGTGCCAAGTTTATTAAAAGTTAATCGACTGGAAAATAACTTTCTGGTGAAGAGAGAGCGAGAGGAAAGAGGGGTGACGCAGGGTTCTAGAGGAGGACAGAGAGGTTGTAAAGTCATTTTCCCGGAGGTGTCCCTTGTTTGTTTATCCGTGAGTCAGGAGCGATATTATGATTGTGAGGGCGGGACGGAATAGAAAGCAATGAAATTGAAATGGCCGTAGATTTCTTATTTTCTTACAGAACAAAAAATACTTGAACTTTCAAGGTTTTCGGGTAGGAGAAATGGATACAACCCTGTCTTTCTTGAATATTAAAATATTTTGTCAAATTACAATGTTGGACAAACTAATGGAAAGTAGGAAGGGGTGACACCGAAAACCATGTATACGAACAAAATGGCGGCCTTTTTTCAGTTTATTAAAAGTTAATCGACTGGAAAATAACTTTCTGGTGAAGAGAGAGCGAGAGGAAAGAGGGGTGACGCAGGGTTCTAGAGGAGAGAGAGGAGGACAGAGAGGTTGTAAAGTCATTTTCCCGGAGGTGTCCCTTGTTTGTTTATCCGTGAGTCAGGAGCGATATTATGATTGTGAGGGCGGGACGGAATAGAAAGCAATGAAATTAAAATGGCCGTAGATTTCATATTTTCATACAGAACAAAAAATACTTGAGCTTTCAAGGTTTTAGGGTAGGAGAAATGGATACAACCCTGTCTTTCTTGAATATTAAAATATTTTGTCAAATTACAATGTCGGACAAACTAATGGAAAGATAACCCATAAGAAACAAAGGTACAGTCAATTCCAATGAAGGTCCATACCAAATTTGGTGCTTTCCTGAATAAATGCAGCTTTTGGCCAAAATTGTGACGTTAGGCCACCCACTAAATGGAAGGTTAACCGTCAGGAGCGATATTATGATTGTGAGGGCGGGACGGAATAGAAAGCAATGAAATTGAAATGGCCGTAGATTTCATATATTTTCATACAAAACAAAAAATACTTGAACTTTCAAGGTTTTAGGGTAGTAGAAATGGATACAACCCTGTCTTTCTTGAATATTAAAATATTTTGTCAAATTACAATATCGGACAAACCAATGGAAAGATAACTCATAAGAAACAAAGGTACAGTCAATCTTGAATGAAAAGAGTCGAGGCAAAAGCTAAACTACAGTTTGTTCGGTCACCTAAATTTCCTTTAGCTTCGGCCCTGATTTAAAGCTTGTAATAGCAGAATACTTATTTTACAAGAGAGAAAAATCTCATTACAATGCCACATTGAGTGTGAAAAGCAAGAGAGAGAGGAGAGAAAGAGAGAAAACAAGAAAATTGAAAAAGGAAAGAATGTTGTCTTTTTTATACCATGGGAAGGTTGTGCTGCACACCGCCAATAATCGGATAAATCTAATGTAGGCATATTTGTAAACTTACCACATCAGATAGAGGAAAGATTTGTGAATCCAAAATATGAAAACCATTAGCTTACCTGTGAACAAAATAAAAAAGTAAAAACAGGGAATCTTTTTTATACCATGGGAAGGTTGTGCTGCACACCGCCAATAATCGGATAAATCTAATGTAGGCATATTTGTAAACTTACCAAATCAGATAGAGCAAAGATTTGTGAATCCAAAATATGAAAACCATTAGCTTACCTGTGAACAAAATAAAAAATAATAATTAGGTAAATTTAAAACGCGTTGGTGACAAAAAATTGACATTTTTCGTGTTAGGGGATTTTTCCCCATTTAAATCTTCATTTCTTTATATTTTTATCAAAGATTTATTTGTATCCTTTGGAAAATCATCAGGGCCACAGGTCTTGGTAAATTGCTAAAAATTAGGAATATAGAGAGAGAGAGAGAGAAAAGAAATATAATCTCTACCATGCCGCTTCGGACTATGTTTGAATGTTTCTCTCTGGAATTATCGTACTTTAATGGTTTTATGGTGCCTATTATGACGATGTTGATGGGTCTTTATAAATTTTCTACCGTACCATTCAAAACTGCTTTTTGAAGATATAATCTCTACCATGCCGCTTCGGACTATGTTTGAATGTTTCTCTCTGGAATTATCGTACTTTAATGGTTTTATGGTGCCTATTATGAAGATGTTGATGGGTCTTTATAAATTTTCTACCGTACCATTCAAAACTGCTTTTTGAAGATTATCCTTTTCAAAATTTTCAATAAATTTTGGTGGAGATGACAAAGTTTCAAAAAAATTGTTTAATGGACAATGGGCACTTCGATTCTTCCCGGGAAATCTGACCAAACTACATGATCCCCGCACCGAAATTCTGCAGATGGAAATATTAATACAATATAAATCTTTATCCTGTCTGTTTCTCTGAAATTTCGCACCTCAGTAAGTTGTGATTCAACGTGGGGAAAGAAGAGTTTCTTCCCCTCCTTTTTTTCTCTGTGATATTTAAAATAATTATGGAAAACATTAAAAATGCAGTAAACAATTTGTAGAAAGAGAATTACTTGAGAAAATAAACAAATTCTAGGGAAAAAAGTATAGTAGCGCAGACACCTGCAGTACAAGATTCTCACCATTTCCTGAAGTCATGGCAATTTTCTCACCCACATAAATTCCGTAATTCCATTTTATATTACAACAGTTCTATTTTTCATCCCCAATAACTCCCTGCTCGGTAGTAAATGTAGTAATATTCGAGTAATGTGTCACTTATCACATCGTTACACAACTCAAAACCGCTTGGAAACCGAAGTTTTCTCACAATTTTGTGAATTGTGTCACTTGACACATTGGTGTAATATTGTGGAGCAATTTGTTGTCTTTGAAAGTATTAAACAAAACTGTTTAAAGAAAACTTGTGACTAATTCAAATGTAGGTAGATACCTAATGATAAGTGATGTAGATTCATACAAACATAGGTATTAGGTATGTAATAGGTGTATCAATAGTTATCATAGGTATCCATCTAAATTACCACTAAACAAACCAAATTATTTGACTACCAAATGATGCACAATTTTGTGAATTGTGTCACTTGACACATCGGTGTAATATTGTGGAGCAATTTGTTGTCTTTGAAAGTATTAAACAAAACTGTTTGAAGAAAACTTGTGACTAATTCAAATGTAGGTAGATACCTAATGATAAGTGATGTAGATTCATACATAGGTAGGTATGTATTAGGTGTATCAATAGTTATCATGGGTATCCATCTAAATTACCACTAAACAAACCAAATTATTTGACTACCAAAATGATCATTATAATCAAAACCAATCTTTCATCAATACACCTACCTAACACAATACATGATAACATGACGCTCAAATCGCACAATGTAAATAATGTACTGATTTCTATACCTAATCGGAGAGTTAACAAATGTTTTATGTAACAAAACTAATAAAAAAATCGACAAACCTATACTGGCTACTGGGCACAGTAAATAATTACCCCAAATTAATTTTACTTTACAAAACCCATAGCCCTCCCTGAAAGTATTAAAAAATCTGTCATCAAATCTGAGAGAGAGAAAGCAATAAACACCGTGTTTAAATAATAAAATTCTACATACAGGGTGAACACACATATCCGAGGAATATGTACCACGTATCTAACAACCTACAAATCAAATTCCTTACTTTTATCTTCTATCCATGAAAATCAAAGCTTGAATTTGTTTCGAAATTTTTACTAGTGGAGATGTCAATTGCACCGTTTTGTTCAACTTTATTTAGTGGAGATGTCAGTTGCACTTTTTGTTCAACCTTACTTAGTGGAGATGTTAGTTGCTCTTTTGGAGATTTCAGGTGCTCTGTTTATTCAACCTTACTTAGTGGAGATGTCAGTTGCACTTTTTATTCAACCTTACTTAGTGGAGTTGTTAGTTGCTCTTTTTATTCAACCTTACTTAATGGAGTTGTCAGTTGCTCTTTTTATTCAACCTTACTTAGTGGAGTTGTTAGTTGCACTTTTTATTCAACCTTACTTAGTGGAGTTGTTAGTTGCTCTTTTTATTCAACCTCACTTAGTGGAGTTGTTAGTTGCACTTTTTATTCAACCTTACTTAGTGGAGTTGTTAGTTGCTCTTTTTATTCAACCTTACTTAATGGAGTTATAATAATAGACTCTTGAGTGGAAGGTAACCACTAGGCGAGGTTAACGCCGGAGGCGTTTTCTACCACCTAACCCTTAGAGCTCCATTATTATGTGGTCAAAATCTCAAATAAATGAGGATAAAATTCCATGCCTCGGCTGGGATCGAACCCACGCCCTCCTGTTTACCAGGCGAGCGTCTTGACCACTACGCTACCGAGTCTCTTTCTCTCTCTCTGTCTCTTTCTCTGTACATTTCTCTCTCTCTCTCCCTCTCTTTCTCCTATCTGGAATTCTGGTAAGCTTTGGCTACATATTCACTGATGTGATGTGCAAAAGGCTATCAGAATTTTAAATTAGCACAAATATCTGTATTTATGTCTAATGCTGTCTACCTTACCTAATTATGATTATGTACGTTTCTTCTTCCTTCTTCTTCTTCTTCTTCTACACTGATATAGCCGGTTAATTGGATTAGCACAAATATCTGTATTTATGTCTAATGCTGTCTACCTTACCTAATTATGATTATGTACGTTTCTTCTTCTTCTTCTTCTTCTTTTTCTACATTGACATAGCTGCTGGTTAATTATCTACTTTGGTTAGCAACATTGTAAATTTTTAATGTGGAAAACTGGCAACATGTTAAATGAATGTCTCTTCTCGCCCATCTGATAAGGAACATACTACAGAAACAGAATCACATGTTAAATGAATGTCTCTTCTCGCCCATCTGATAAGGAACATACTACAGAAACAGAATGGACATGCTACGACACAGAACCGTTAAAAAATGAATTTCAATCAGTGTTTTGGTTCCTAAATGG
>NW_007377926.1:24986-53813 GCF_000475195.1 Diaphorina citri | reverse complement strand
ATGGACATGCTACGACACAGAACCGTTAAGAAATGAATTTCAATCAGTGTTTTGGTTCCTAAATGGAAAATGAGATAATATGCATTTGAGGAATTCGTCCCCAGCTTTTCGGTCTCCTCAGCTTACAGAATTGGAACATTGCAAGGAAACTTGGAAAAAGAGTTGGGTTTTGGAATAGAATTGATGTCATACCTTGAGGAATTCGTCCCCAGCTTTTCGGTCTCCTCAGCTTACAGAATTGGAACATTGCAAGGAAACTTGGAAAAAGAGTTGGATTTTGGGATCGAATTGATGTCATAATTTAGAAATTACAGGTAGGTATTTATAAATAAATTTAACTGAGGGTTTAATGACACTTCACATTTGCTATTTCCACATCTCAGCAATATAATATGTAGGTACATATGTATGTACAAACCGCAGTCATGTTTTTATGAATTCATAGATAACATTAAAACTAAAGTGACCATTCTATCTGATAAATTTGTCATTACTTTTTGTAACAAAACGAAATAGATAAATAAACAGGTAAAAGGAGTGCTTATTGCCTTGGTAAGAAAAATAGAATAATGGGGCGGGTCATTTTATTTACTTATTACCTATGTTTTTTTTTTCGTTTTTCATTTATTTATGTAGTTATCTATTTTATTTAGTCCTTCCTTTTTGACGAGATTTATCGAGTCTCAAAATAAAACTCGGGGCCCATATTAGGCTCCCTCCCCCGTCACACGTTATGTTATCCACCACTTAAACTCATTTGACTCATATTCTAGGTCACTGGCTGGACATAAAAACTTCAAAACTGACTTATTGACCACACATAACAATTAACACAGCAAGAGCATTATCACATACATTATACATGCTGTATATTGCTCCATACTCGTATCATTGCTATTAGTTTGTATTGTGAGGGTTTTGATTTGATTGATCAAACCTGGTAAATTAGCAAATTACTTACAGAAGAACACGAGAAAAAACTAGAGAGGATGAAAAATCTACTTTTCATCGAAGGAAGGAGGTTTGATAGAGGAAACTGTAACGGCTAAGGTCATAACGTCCCGAAATCGAAGAGAGAAGGAAGACAGGATAGGAGAAAGCCAGCCGTTCTGATAACGAACATTATCCGTTCAGGATAAAATTCGGCCCGGGTGGGAATCGAACCCACGGCCGAGTGCTTACAAGGCAGACACGTTACCCTCCAAGCTAACTAGACTGGCAATAAATTTGTTAATGTTGAAGGGAGGAAATCCCATTTTCATTCGACTTGCAATTTAGTATTAGATAGGTAACTAGGTACATCTAATACTTGGTAAGTCCCGATCTTATGCCTTCAGTATATTAATGTGTATCATCAATTCATCACACTGACATTGTAAGAAATGAGGTTCTCATTGATAAATACAAAAACTGTCCTATAGCTATATTAGTCATTCTCATTTATCTCATGATAATTATCTGGATTTTCCATGTCAAAACATTAAATCATAATTAATTGAGTAATTAGTTGAATGACTTCAGAAGATAGAAGATTTTTTGGGGTACATATACTCGTATTCACACTACAGGCGATAAACAATTAAAATTAACACTACTCTCTTACCATTTGTAAAGTAACAAAAATCACATTTTCATGTTCTTTTTACATGATTTGTTTTTCTTATAATAAAAACGGTAATTTATTTGTTAATTGCTAAATTAATTTCATTTAATTCCTCTCTCCCTCCTCTTCCTTCTATTTTAATATTTTTACGACTGTATTGAATGATGAGATACAATTTAGAAAGCATGTAAAGCAGCGCCCACAGGAGAAAACTGACACATCCCATTGATTTGAAAAATAAAAAATAATTTACTATAGTATAGTTTAGTAGTAGGTACGTACGTTTAGAAAATAATAATTATACAATCATGTTCATTTTTTAATCAGATTTAGGTACCTAATTCAGTTTGCCGTTCAAACATTTATTATTGAAAATTGTTGGTAAAATGCTGACTTTTTCCCTGAGGGAAAAGAGTTTTGTTTGCATTTGTCTTTAGTATAGTTTAGTAGTAGGTACGTACGTTTAGAAAATAATAATTATACAATCATGTTCATTTTTTAATCAGATTTAGGTACCTAATTAAGTTTGCCGTTCAAACATTTATTATTAAAAATTGTTGGTAAAATGCTGACTTTTTCCCTGAGGGAAAAGAGTTTTGTTTGCATTTGTCTTGTTTTGATAAGAATAGGTACTACCTACTACTAACTTACAAATAGGTACTAATAATATCTCACAAGATCGGTCACTCTTTTTTTGTCCACAAATAGGTAAATGAGTCAAAATCATCCTCCACTTTCGCCTCACTTATCCCAGGTCGTTCCGATATTTTATTCGAGGACATTTGTCTTGTTTTGATAAGAATACTACCTACTACTAACTTACAAATAGGTACTAATAATATCTCACAAGATCGGTCACCTTTTTTTGTCCACAAATAGGTAAATGAGTCAAAATCATCCTCCACTTTCGCCTCATTTATCCCAGGTCGTTCCGATATTTTATTCGAGGCATTTGTCTTGTTTTGATAAGAATACTACCTACTACTAACTTACAAATAGGTACTAATAATATCTCACAAGATCGGTCACCTTTTTTTGTCCACAAATAGGTAAATGAGTCAAAATCATCCTCCACTTTCGCCTCATTTATCCCAGGTCGTTCCGATATTTTATTCGAGGAAAAAAAAAATCCAATTTTTTGTCGGTCTACAATTTTTGGCCCATTTTCAACTATGTGTTTAGATAATTATGTTGTGGGTAAATGTTTTGTTTATAAGATCATCTAGTGTTATTATAAACTCTTTCTACTTGTCATTCCCGATGTTAAGAAGATGAGATTTTCGAGCAGAAGTTTTGATGATTTTTCTGTCCACGTTGACCGTCTTATCATGTTGTTGTTGTTGTTTTTTTATGATTTTTATATTTTTTTAGTGGATGAAACAGAAGCCCGAAATGGCCCATTTTTTGTCTTTCATTATTTTAAGTTCTATTGATGTATTAGGTCCTCAGTTGATAAGTTGGTGGGCCTGGTATTAGCTACGTCAGTTACTAAAATAATATTGGGGCTCTAAAAGCATCATCATTACAGCTGATAATGTTCAGTATAGGGGTCCTCTGTGTACTTAACATTCAGTAGCTACTCTTCTCTTGGGAAACCAAGTTTGTAAATACAATGTTTGACGTTCCTGTTATGACCCACCGCTAAAAACCTGACGAGACAAACGTGACGCCAAGACAAATTCATAATGCTGTGGGTAATTCGCCAGACAGAAGTAGTTTTTCGTTTGTTTCATACAGCTATTTCCAACCAGCGGCCCGCGGGCCACATATAGCGCGCCAGACCATTTTTGTGGCCCGCGAAGCTTTTAGGGATTTGTATTTATTTCCATGGCTAGTCAATCATACTTTTTAGGGGCTGAGTGGGTCCCTAGCTTAAACAAAAAGCCATGAAAGCAGAATAGTTTGCACGCGAAAAATGTCTACCACATTTTTGGCTATTAATTTGTTGTGCTTTAAAAAGTTTAAATTAGTTCTTTAGGTCTGAGAGCTAACTTTGATTTTCAACTTGGCCGGTCGCACCACCGATCTCCCTAAACACGGAGATTCCTAATGCCTCTGTGTGTTTCCTGATTAGAATGTTCTTTACGATGTTTGTACTAATCATTAACAACTTCAAAGCCAACTCAACAATATTGTTGATAGAAAACGTATACCTGGCATACCTCTACAGCTCTATACTCTACTCGTTGTAAAAATACATCAACTTCTCATCATACCTACCTCATCATGCCCACCATACCTTGTACCAACTCAACAATATTGTTGATAGAAAACGTATACCTGGCATACCTCTACAGCTCTACACTCTACTCGTTGTAAAAATACATCAACTTCTCATCATACCTACCTCATCATGCCCACCATACCTTGTAGTAGGTATAGACAGACAAATATTCAACTTCCAATAATAAAGCGTTAAAAGTGTTATAAGTAGCTACTTATCCCCAAGGGGTCGAAGTTTTTAGCTAAATCTCCTTTAACGATGAGCTATTGATTTCGGTCTTGTTCTTGAAATTCTTGATGCTCTTATAGCTGCACCGTGCTTAATTAGCAGACTTAGCCCTGTGAGGAAAATGGACAAATTCAGTCGTATTTTCCTTGGAAAGACGGAAACGATTTTCCGTCGCGTTAAAAGTGTTATAAGTAGCTACTTATCCCCAAGGGGTCGAAGTTTTTAGCTAAATCTCCTTTAACGATGAGCTATTGATTTCGGCCTTGTTCTTGAAATTCTTGATGCTCTTATAGCACCGTGCTTAGCCCTGTGAGGAAAAAGGACAAATTAAGTCGTATTTTCCTTGGAGACGATTTTCCGTCTTCAAGATGGCGGATTTCCTCTGATTTAGTACAGGCGCGCTACTACGCTACAAACCGTCTGAGTTTCCTAAAGGAAAAAAAAATCAATTTTTTAAAGAATGATAAGTTGATAAGGAAAGGAACGCTTCTCACTGAAATGCGGCATTGGGGCCCTCCACAGTTTATAAAAATAAGGGGGCCCCGGCCTCATATCATGTCCCCTTTTTTGGGGCCCCTCTCATCTCATCTCTAAACGTGTCGTGATATCGTGATTGACCGGAGTACCGAACATAATCGAAGCTAAATCGCGTTTTCCCGTAAGTACATTTTAATTAAATTTATTAACACCATAAACAAAGATTACTCCTGCGGTTTTCACATTAATCGACTTGGAAATCTAATGACTTGCCAAGCAAAAACAATAAAGATAATAAAAGTGAGAAGTTATGTGAATTAATTTGCGCCCCCACATGATTTGGATTACCGATTTTTCACACCAATCGCATCAAAGTTGTGATGGGGTTCAGGCGCCACTTTGACAAATTTAATGGGTACATCTGTCTTTCTGTCTAACCCCTAAAGTTATCACTACACCCTAAAGGTAAGTATTGATAGTAAGATTGAGATAAAAGTAGTAAGGATTTTGATGTATTTGCGCCCCCACATGATTTGGATTACCGATTTTTCACACCAATCGCATCAAAGTTGTGATGGGGTTCAGGCGCCACTTTGACAAATGGGTACATCTGCCTTTCTGTCTAACCCCTAAAGTTATCACTACACCCTAAGATTAAGATAAAAGTAGTAAGGATTTTGATGTGGAAAATGGGGATTTAGCAAACAGGTAAAAGGAGTGCTTATTGCCTTGGTAAGAAAAATAGAATAATGGGGCGGGTCATTTTATTTACTTATTACCTACGTTTTTTATTTCATTTTTCATTTATTTATGTAGTTATCTATTTTATGTAGTCCTTCCTTTTTGACGAGGTTTATCGAGACTCAAAATACAACTCAGGGCCCATATTAGGCTCCCTCCCCCGTCACACGTTATGTTAGCCACCACTTAAACTCATTTGCCTCATATTCTAGGTCACTGGCTGGACATAAAAACTTCAAAACTGACTTATTGGCCACACATAACAATTAACACAGCAAGAGCATTATCACACACATATACATTGCTGTATACTCGTATAATTGCTATATTAGTTTGTATTGTGAGGGTTTTGATTTGATTGATCAAACCTGGTAAATTAGTAAATTACTTACAGAAGAATAAGAGAAAAAACTAGAAAGGAAGAAAAATCTACTTTTCATCGAAGGAAGGAGATATTTTTTTGAAGAGGTTTGATAAAAGGAAACTGTAACGGCTAACGTCATATCGTCCCGAAATCGAAGAGAGAAGGAAAACAGGATAGGAGAAAGCCAGCCGTTCTGATAACGAACATTATCCGTTCAGGATGAAATTCGGCCCGGGTGGGAATCGAACCCACGGCCTAGTGCTTACAATGCAGACACGCTACCCTCCAAGCTAACTAAGCTGGCAATAAATTTGTTAATGTTGAAGGGAGGAAATCCCATTTTCATTCGACTTGCAATTTAGTATATATTAGATAGGTAAGTAGGTACCTCTAATACTTGGTAAGTCCCGATCTTATGTCTTCAGTATAATGTGTATCATCAATTCACCACACTGACATTGTAAGAAATGAGGTTCTCATTGATAAATACAAAAACTGTCCTATAGCTATATTAGTCATTCTCATTTATCTCATGATAATTATCTGGATTTTCCATGTCAAAACATTAAATCATAATTAATTGAGTAATTAGTTGAATGACTTCAGAAGATAGAAGTGAATCACGAAGACCTCAAGGGCTCCTTCCGGCTCAGGTAAACTGTATCTTTAATAAATAGTCGGCACGATGTTAATTGATGTGGAATTCGACTAACTTTAGATATTTCGATTCATTATGGATGCTACTACGTATTCTGGACAGATAAATTTTCGTTGGAAGTGGAATAAATTCCTGTTAATCATCTCCGGCGAAATCGTAAATCCTACTCAAATATATCTCCTAAACCATACAGGTTTTCTATTCTGATTATTAAATTTATTTGTGGCCTACGTTGGCTTTAACTGTCTAGCATGCCATTAAGCTAAAGTGCATATTAGATATTTAATAAAAAATAATAAATTTAAATTAATAGATAAGAAAATCTCATTCTACATTCCCTCATTTTTAATTTGTCGCTAGTTCAATTAGGAAATCTTGTAGTTTTAACATTATAAGTACATTTAGCAAACAACTTTCAAAATATTTGAACATTCAGATGACTTTATTAAGAAGATTCATTATGCATCTAAAATTGTGATATTCCTTGATAAATAATCTCAAATAAATATTATTTGGTTTAATCAACTACTAAATACAAAGAAGATTCATTATGCATCTAAAATTGTGATATTCCTTGATAAATAATCTCAAATAAATATTATTTGGTTTAATCAACTACTAAATACCTACACGTAAAAAGGCAAGAAGCATCAGTATAAACGGCTAGAACACTCGTGTAGCCATAATGTGTTCAAAAGAACAATATGATAATGCATCATGGAGATGGATATGGATAGTAAACACACAGACCAGATAGCAGCTAGCATGTTAGACGAGTTCAAAGCTTTAATACGAGAGCTCATAATGTTCGTACAACAATAAATTCCACGTCTTCCCAAGCACTAAGCCGACGTTTTATATCTTTTCCATATGCGTCTATTGTACGGTCATGAAAGTCTCTCGGGTCGCGGTATAAACAACTCTGAAGAATTTCGTGTTGAAAAGGTGACAAAAACAACACCAACAGATTATAGGTAGGCTGCAGGTATCTAATATTATCTATTTTGTGGAGTCTTCTGGTTTTGGAACATGGTTGGTTGTGTTGTGAGTGGGTATATGGTGTATTGGGCCATTTTTTATTAGCTCAAGATTAGTTTGGTTATTTTTTCTCTCTGAAGTAAGTCCAGCTTCGTTCAGTGGTGAACCAACAGGTCTGGATTTTTGCTATATTGTAATCGGCCTATCAAATAGGTGTTCACATATTATGGTTTCTAGGCTGCAGGTATCTAATATTATCTATTTTGTAGAGTCAGTAGAGTCTTCTGGTTTTGGAACATGGTTGGTTGTGTTGTGAGTGGGTATATGGTGTAATGGGCCATTTTTTATTAGTTCAAGATTAGTTTGGTTATTTTTTCATCTCTGAAGTAAGTCCAGCTTTCCATTTTTTATTAGCTCAAGATTAGTTTGGTTATTTTTTCTCTCTGAAGTAAGTCCAGCTTCGTTCAGTGGTGAACCAACAGGTCTGGATTTTCGTTCCCGTTCACTCTACTAAGCTTCTCCTAAGGTGTGACTAGCTGTCTAGGCAGAGAGATGTATCATTAGAATTATGAGGATCACCCTATTGCTGTTGCCTCTATCTATGTTATCTATGTGTTCACATATTATGGTTTCTAGGCTGCAGGTATCTAATATTATCTATTTTGTAGAGTCTTCTGGTTTTGGAACATGGTTGGTTGTGAGTGGGTATATGGTGTAATGGGCCATTTTTTATTAGTTCAAGATTAGTTTGGTTATTTTTTATCTCTGAAGTAAGTCCAGATTCGTTCAGTGGTGAACCAACAGGTCTGGATTTTCGTTCCCGTTCACTCTACTAAGCTTCTCCTAAGGTGTGACTAGCTGTCTAGGCAGAGAGATGTATCATTAGAATTATGAGGATCACCCTATTGCTGTTGCCTCTATCCTACTAAGCTTCTCCTAAGGTGTGACTAGCTGTCTAGGCAGAGAGATGTATCATTAGAATTATGAGGATCACCCTATTGCTGTTGCCTTTATCTACATTATCTATTATCAACATGACATCATGGTCAATCTATCTTCCCACACAATCTACTAGTAATTCCAATATTCTACTAATGAGAGCATTGTTTTGGACTGTAACCTATTTCTTAAAATAGCCAAAACAAACGCGACAAAACTCACATGACATCATGGTCAATCTATCTTCCCACACAATCTACTAGTAATTCCAATATTCTACTAATGAGAGCATTGTTTTGGACTGTAACCTATTTCTTAAAATAGCCAAAACAAACGCGACAAAACTCCAAAAAAATATTGCAAATCATGGAACCTTAAACGATGTAATCCTTCACACCGATTCGGTACAGATCGCAACATGACATCATGGTCAATTTATCTTCCCACACAATCTACTAGTAATTCCAATATTCTACTAATGAGAGCATTGTTTTGGACTGTACCTAACCTATTTCTTAAAATAGCCAAAACAAACGCGACAAAAATCCAAAAAAATATTGCAAATCATGGAAACTTAAACGATGTAATCCTTCACACCGATTCGGTACAGATCACTCTGAGAGATCATCTACGTCTCATTTTGCAAAAAATATTGCAAATCATGGAAACTTAAACGATGTAATCCTTCACACCGATTCGGTACAGATCACTCTGAGAGATCATCTACGTCTCTTTTTGCATGTAATAAGCTAACAATATAAGTAGGAACCTACTTAAAATAATTAATTCATAAAATTAATTACTTAGAAAAAGAGAGAAAAAAAAAAACTACGTCTCTTTTTGCATGTAATAAGCTAACAATATAAGTAGGAACCTACTTAAAATAATTAATTCATAAAATTAATTACTTAGAAGAAGAGAGAGAGAGAGAGAACTACTCAATTATAATTTCCTAATAAGAATCGTCATCACTAAGAAGATACTCATAGATATAAAGAGTACGTACATAGAATTTGTCTTGAAAAAAAGCAAGCCATCATACTCCGCTGGTTGACATAATAATTAATTAATTAAAACTTAAAATAATTATTTTTTCAAGAGATGAGAAAAAAATACGTCGTTTATGTAGTTTAGTTACCTACACAATAATATAAATAGAGGGAGATATTATTTGTAAAAACAAGAATTAAATGATGCGTTCAGAAACAAATTAAAAAATCTCGTCTAAATAATACTACTGTTCAAAATAAATTAATTTAAAACAGCTGTAAAAACGTCTTATCTATATCATTTCTGTTTGTTTAATATTATTTGTAAAAACAAGAATTAAATGATGCGTTCAGAAACAAATTAAAAAATCTCGTCTAAATAATACTACTGTTCAAAATAAATTAATTTAAAACAGCTGTAAAAACGTCTTATCTATATCATTTCTGTTTGTTTAATTTAAAGGGAATGATGTATTTGTTAGGGAAAAAGAAATACGGAATGTCAAAGATGATCACTCGGAAGGGAAATTGTTTGTTTAATTTAAAGGGAATGATGTATTTGTTAGTGAAAAAGAAATACGGAATGTCAAAGATGATCACTTGGAAGGGAAATAGAATCGAGGAAACAAAAAACTTGTCAATGCAAGGGAAATTAAATCTATTGAAAATATTGACCAGTTGAAGATAAAGGTGACAAACCAACAAAAAATAGAGAGCACAACAGGTAGTATTCTACATAGAAACTTTAGATATTTCGATTCATTATGGATGCTACTACGTATTTTGGACAGATAAATTTTCGTTGGAAGTGGAATAAATTTATTCCTGTTAATCATCTCCGGCGAAATTGTAAATCCTACTCAAATATATCTCCTAAACGACCTAAACCATACAGGTGTTCTATTCTGATTATTAAATTTATTTGTGGCCTACGTTGGCTTTAACTGTCTAGCATGCCATTAAGCTATATTGTAATCGGCCTATCAAATAGGTGTTCACATATTATGGTTTCTAGGCTGCAGGTATCTAATATTATCTATTTTGTGGAGTCTTCTGGTTTTGGAACATGGTTGGTTGTGTTGTGAGTGGGTATATGGTGTAATGGGCCATTTTTTATTAGCTCAAGATTAGTTTGGTCATTTGTTCTCTCTGAAGTAAGTCCAGCTTCGTTCAGTGGTGAACCAACAGGTCTAGATTATAGGTTACGAAAAAGAAGAGAGAAGAAATTACAGACCTGTTGTAGTTTGGGACGAGCCAGAGATTGGGGTTCTCTCTTTAATAGGAAATCACAGATAGGATTAGATTTGGGATCCGAAATATGTTCTGATAATATCCTAATCATAATCATGAGGTGTCCTCTATACGGTCCATAGAAAATAGAAACAGGGGTCTTATGAGATCTTCTTGGCTGTGAGGTAAAGTTTCCTGGCTTCCTAGTATGTGGATTATAGGTTACGAAAAAGAAGAGAGAAGAAATTACAGACCTGTTGTAGTTTGGGACGAGCCAGAGATTGGGGTTCTCTCTTTAATAAGAAATCACAGATAGGATTAGATTTGGGATCCGAAATATGTTCTGATAATATCCTAATCATGAGGTGTCCTCTATACGGTCCATAGATAATAGAAACAGGGGTCTTATGAGATCTTCTTGGCTGTTAGGTAAAGCTTCCTGGCTTCCTAGTATGTAGCTTTGTAAAGCTCCATATCAGACACAAATAGAAGCACACAGAGATTACTAAACACCTTAACATGAACTTGGAGACCACAAAATCCAAATTCACAAAAGTTTTTGGCTAATCGCCTGTAGTACCTTAATTCTGAAAATCCACATGAATGGAAAAAAAAATCGAGACCCACATGGCTACATTAATTGCTCCCATTCACAGAGTGACAAGCAAACCATTCAATGAAGCCAGGAACCTGTCACATTATACTGCACCAACCACTCCGTATCGCAATCACTAGAAAGCAAAGCCTGTCACCAGAGAGACACTCTAATCTCCAACCAACCCATTGCACACATCATGGATCAAGTGAATGCAAAACCAGAACAACACACACCACATTAGCACCATCAAATCAAAATAAAAATACGTTTAAAGGTCACTTTGTCATAAGAGAAAGAACAGAGAAGAGAGAAAAGAAAGACGAAGAAAGAGATCCCATAAGAGAGAATTAAACAACAGTGACGAATCCAGAAATAAGATGATCATGATGGTGTTAAGAAGATGCACAAGAGGAAGAAACAGAATAAAAGTCAATGAAATGAAGAAAAACATTGAAATACTAACACAAAGGAAAGAGAGGAATAAAGGTAACATCCAGGATGAGTTCGGACGATATACGGGTAAACCTAGTGCTATTACAAACTGACATTGAAATTGAAGATATATTAGTACAGACATTGAAGTGACGAATATGCTAATAAGATGATCATGATGGTGTTAAGAAGATGCACAAGAGGAAGAAACAGAATAAAAGTCAATGAAATGAAGAAAAACATTGAAATAGAAACACAAAACTTAACATGAACTTGGAGACCACAAAATCCAAATTCACAAAAGTTTTTGGCTAATCGCCTGTAGTACCTTAAAAAAGTTCTGTAAAAAGAATGAATGTAGGTACTCTATTTTAGACAAGTACCAATTATATACTCTATTTCCCATTATCTTAACACATTCATCTACATCAGTTGAGTCTCACTCAATCAAAAGATTAAAGTTCCCACGTTCTCACCGTTGATTAACCCTTGGATGATTCTGTTAAGTGGATTCTCTTACTCTTTCTCCTGAACATTTTCTGTATTAGTTTTCCATATTTTCATGACTCTTCAATTAGGTAGTTGTTTGAGTATTTTATCATATCCAAAACAATTTTTGAACATTTCGTTTTCTGTATTAGTTTTCCATATTTTCATGACTCTTCAATTAGTTGTTTGAGTATTTTATCATGTCCAAAACCATTTCTTCTTCTTCTTCTTCTTCTTCTTCTTCTTCTTCTTCTTCTTCTGCCACCACTTCAAATGAAGATAAATTGTTCGTTATTTGCAAACCTCTCTTTGTTTCCTATCATTATGCTGTTCAGGATCGTAGCTAGGACTGCCTACTGGCCCCAAAATCTGCACTGAGAAAAAACTAGGATGCCGGCAGCCCAATCAGGTGACTGGGTTCCGGAACTCTATAATATTGAACTCTATGTCGGGAAGCTCGACACTATAATATAGCATTCCAACAGCCTAAATCAGGGGAAGTAACACAATAAATCCATTAATAGATAATGGCTTACCTTATTTTATAGTTGACTAGGGTTCTTAGTTACCCTAGTCAACTATAAAATAAGGTAAGCCATTACCGGAACTCTAATATTGAAATCTATGTCGGGAAGCTCGACACTATAATATAGCATTCCAACAGCCTAAATCAAGGGAAGTAACCCAATAAATCCATTAATAGTGTTCTTCCACCCTAAACTTGTGGCACCCTGTCACCATTTTTTTTCTCAGTGATGTTATTCGTTCAATTAGGAGTTTGGGACCTCTCGTAAAATCATCCCTGACCTGGAAATCGTCCATAGAAAGAAGAGGAGCTCCAATAAGAAGTAAGGTAGAAGATGTTCAGTAGTTAAATGTAGGTACAGAAGTCAGGAAGATGTTTATTGAGAAGTTTAGAGAGTATAACAAATTATTATTAAACTGTGGCGAGCAATAAATGTCACGCAATGCTTCCTATTATAAGACACGGGTGTGAGGAATAGCACATTGATTTCTCTTAATTTTCTCGATTGTAGAAATGTTTATTTTATTGATTCAAAACTTCCATTGCTAGAATTTCTGAAATTTCCAATAAAATGCCAATTAAAGAGCCTCCTTGCAGACCCAGGGTCTAAAATTGAGCCCAAAAAAACTGTGTCATCAAAACCAGACCAACCAATCAAACGTTGATTCAGTTGATTGTGTAACATAGGGACAGCAAAATTTGCCAGATAACAACTTGAAATCTCACTTCATTTACTCAAGATTTGTCTCACCTTAATGAAGATGAAATGTTGTCACTACTGCTCTGCCAACCCCCCCTATTTATTAATCTTCCATTTGAAAAATTGACTACATTTTATTATTACCATTGTTTCTTTTTCTTCTTTTGCTTCTTCTTCTTCTTCTTCTTCTTCTTCTTCTTCTTCTTCTTCTTCTTTATTTATTTACCCATTTAGGTACCTAGGTACAATATCCGATTCATTTTATATTTGTTTTTCTATCAGCAGGTATTATTTGTCACATTGTCGAATTAAACTTCCAGCATCCAATTCAAATCCCTGTTGGCAGTGTTGCATGATATCCGGGAAGAGCGAGAAGTTCAATATAGTTTATTGGAGGCGATAAATCTTTCCGGAATGTCGAGTTTTTGGAGATGAGACCCGAAGGAGGGGAAATGAGTTTCAGCAAAGAAGGGGAAAGTGCGTCCTTTTTTTAATGTAAAGAAGAAGAAGAAGGGGGAGAAGGAGAAGAAAAAGAAGAAGAAGAAGAAAAGGATAAATATATACCAATGCCCCCTTAATTGACATCATCAGCATGGACTTACTGCGGGGATTTAAGTGTATAAAATGTTTTCCAATAAATAACAGGGAGGGAGAAGGAGAGAGAGAGAGAGAGAGAGAGAGAGAGAGAGAGAGAGAGAGAGAGAGGGAGAGAGACCTAAGAGTTAGGCAGAGAGAGACATAAGAGTTATTAGTTTTTGGTCATTTTCATTTTGGTGAGCATTCATTTTAGTCATTTTCAGGCCTTCATGAGAAAAATCTAGAACTCTTTCTTGTGGCTTTAGAGCGCTCACATTCTTGCGGTTTAAGTACCACAACACAATGGAATAAAATATAATATAAGGAACACGAAGAAGACAAAGAAAAACAGAAGAAAAGCTCTAGCAGGCAGATTATTGCAAAGAATCTAAAAAATTCCGCCAGATCAATTGAAAGAAAAGTTAATGTTAATGAGTTCAATCTTCAAAGGTCAACTTAAGTAAGGTATTAGACAATCATGAAAATGTGGAATCTGAGAAAAATGTATCTCAAAGAATACCTAATATTCAAATCCACATCAAAAAAGTCTACTCAATTATTATAAAATTGAAATGCAATATTCAATATAAAGAAGTTCTTGAGTACCAATAACACCAATAGGTAAGGTAGGTACGGTATACCCAATATCGAAGAAAGAAACAAGTCAATTTGTAACAAGCAACATTGTGAATAAAGAAGTTAATACCAGAAGCCTGCACGATATCTGAGAGATTGATTGGCGTATGGATTGCTGCATTGGTTGTTCTCGGATTGATTGATCTCGATATTTCTCAAGAACAGCTCGTCTGTGCTTAGGATTCTTCCCTACTGCTGGTACATTGTTCGCTATTGGTAACAAGATATTGATTTGTTTGGGTGATTGGTTAGAAAAGATATCTTGATTGTTTGGGGTATTGTTAACAAGATATTGGATTCCCTTTTGTGCGCGGTTTTTGTTTGGGATGGTGGGGTGAGTAGGATTTTTGATATTTTGTTCATTTTGGTTTCTCGCTACCCGGATAGATTTCAATTTTTCTTTTAGGGCCTTACAAGTTATGGATACCCGAAATATTGATTTCAAGAAGAAGAATTAAAAAAAAGAAAGAGATTGGAGGGAGAGAGAGAGAAGAGCAAAGATAATAAATAAACAGTAGGAGTACGAATATCCAAAGTTCTACAAGTATGGTCATCACATAAATCGCTAACATTACAAGATGAAAGTAGACAATACGAATACCCAATCCCCGGAATGTGATAGGTCGAAACTCTGTACAAAGAACAGAAAGACAACTCCTCAGACGCACAACGTGAAGATAAATTACAATCCTAAATCAAACAGCAACGTCAAAACATTCAAACCTCTACAACAACAAAGCAACAATAACAACAATTTCAACAACATTCCTTTTATGTAGGTACATTAAACTTATTTTTTTATTTTTTGTCGGAGAGCTTTCAAAATGGCGTCGTTTTGAGTATTCCGAATACCTTTCGTTTCTCTGAACATTTCTAGTTTATGTAGGTAGGTATTATTCTTGTTTCGTTGTTTTGATTTCCTTTTTAGAATTTCACTGTTGTTTGTGAAGATGCGAGTACTATATTGGTTTCGTATGCTGGTTTCTCTTAATTGTTTGGACCATTGGATTTTCTTTTCTTCCTAAATTATTTTTCATTGTAATTTCCATTTAATTTTTGAGCTTCATTATTTCAATGTCCATTTTATTCGATACAATAGAATTTTGAAGAGATAATCCGGAGTTTTTTGTCGGAGAGCTTTCAAAATGGCGTCGTTTTGAGTATTCCGAATACCTTTCGTTTCTCTGAACATTTCTAGTTTATGTAGGTATTATTTTTGTTTCGTCGTTTTGATTTCCTTTTTAGAATTTCACTGTTGTTTGTGAAGATGCGAGTACCTACTATGTTGGTTTCGTATGCTGGTTTCTTTTAATTGTTTGGACCATTGGATTTTCTTTTCTTCCTAAATTATTTTTCATTGTAATTTCCATTTCATTTTTGAGCTTCATTATTTCAATGTCCATTTTATTCAATACAATAGAATTTTGAAGAGATAACAGATAATCCGGAAATTTTTCATTGTAATTTCCATTTCATTTTTGAGCTTCATTATTTCAATGTCCATTTTATTCAATACAATAGAATTTTGAAGAGATAATTCGGAACAATGTGATTTCCTTTTTAGAATTTCACTGTTGTTTGTGAAGATGCGAGTACTATATTGGTTTCGTATGCTGGTTTCTCTTAATTGTTTGGACTATTGGATTTTCTTTTCTTCCTAATTATTTTTCATTGTAATTTCCATTTGATTTTTGAGCTTCATTATTTCAATGTCCATTTTATTCAATACAATAGAATTTTGAAGAGATAATCCCGAGCAATTTCTTCAGTCTGAATTTTTATTTGAATCGCGAAGACCTCAAGGGCTCCTTCCGGCTCAGGTAAACTGTATCTTTAATAAATAGTCGGCACGATGTTAATTGATGTGGAATCCGACTAACTTTAGATATTTCGATTCATTATGGATGCTACTACGTATTTTGGACGGATAAATTTTCGTTTGAAGTGGAATAAATTCCTGTTAATCATCTCCGGCGAAATCGTAAATCCTACTCAAATATATCTCCTAAACCATACAGGTTTTCTATTCTGATTATTAAATTTATTTGTGGCCTACGTTGGCTTTAACTGTCTAGCATGCCATTAAGCTATATTGTAATCGGCCTATCAAATAGGTGTTCACATATTATGGTTTCTAGGCTGCAGGTATCTAATATTATCTATTTTGTGGAGTCTTCTGGTTTTGGAACATGGTTGGTTGTGTTGTGAGTGGGTATATGGTGTAATGGGCCATTTTTTATTAGTTCAAGATTAGTTTGGTTATTTTTTCATCTCTGAAGTAAGTCCAGCTTTGTTCAGTGGTGAACCAACAGGTCTGGATTTTCGTTCCCGTTCACTCTACTAAGCTTCTCCTAAGGTGTGACTAGCTGTCTAGGCAGAGAGATGTATCATTAGAATTATGAGGATCACCCTATTGCTGTTGCCTCTATCTATGTTATCTATTATCAACATGACATCATGGTCAATCTATCTTCCCACACAATCTACTAGTAATTCCAATATTCTACTAATGAGAGCATTGTTTTGGACTGTAACCTATTTCTTAAAATAGCCAAAACAAACGCGACAAAACTCCAAAAAAATATTGCAAATCATGGAAACTTAAACGATGTAATCCTTCACACCGATTCGGTACAGATCACTCTGAGAGATCATCTACGTCTCTTTTTGCATGTAATAAGCTAACAATATAAGTAGGAACCTACTTAAAATAATTAATTCATAAAATTAATTACTTAGAAGAAGAGAGAGAGAGAGAGAACTACTCAATTATAATTTCCTAATAAGAATCGTCATCACTAAGAAGATACTCATAGATATAAAGAGTACGTACATAGAATTTGTCTTGAAAAAAAGCAAGCCATCATACTCCGCTGGTTGACATAATAATTAATTAATTAAAACTTAAAATAATTATTTTTTCAAGAGATGAGAAAAAATACGTCGTTTATGTAGTTTAGTTACCTACACAATAATATAAATAGAGGGAGATATTATTTGTAAAAACAAGAATTAAATGATGCGTTCAGAAACAAATTAAAAAATCTCGTCTAAATAATACTACTGTTCAAAATAAATTTAAAACAGCTGTAAAAACGTCTTATCTATATCATTTCTGTTTGTTTTTATGATAGAAGATATACTCTAACTAAAGGGAAATGGGCGGCATTGTGATACTTGGGACACCAATAATATAATATCTATTATACATTTATACAGGATGACACCTTATTTACTTTCAACATTACTTTCTTAATAAAAAAAAAAGGAAAAGTGAAAATGGCATCTCCATTTTTATTTTAAAGGGAATGATGTATTTGTTAGTGAAAAAGAAATACGGAATGTCAAAGATGATCACTTGGAAGGGAAATAGAATTGAAACAAAAAACTTGTCAATGCAAGGGAAATAAATATATTGAAAATATTGACCAGTTGAAGATAAAGGTGACAAACCAACAAAAAATAGAGAGCACAACAGGCAAATACCTACATAGAATTCTGGTCAATTTTTCCATTGTGTGCAAAAGTCATCTCCACTATTTTCATGTTTTGAATTTCCAATAAAATAAATAGGTACCTAGGTCACAATAAAACTTTATCTCGTGAATAGCCTACCCTGTATATATTTTTAAATTATAATTGCTTTATGAGGAGGATTGAAACGAATGTGTTACGTGAGTGATTGGTGTGATATATGGGAGACCCTATATATAAATTCTATACATACTAGGTATATCTATAGTGTTGCGCAGGAAAGCATGCACGAATACATCCAAAGATTTACGAAGAACTTTACTAAAAATAAAAGCATTATGTTTCCTCAATCAACACATGATTTAAATACATAACAGTTTTGCTAATTGCAATGAAACCCTTTGATGAAAATTGCCAGCACTCACCAGGCTAGCACTATGCGATTTTTGCCGCGCGACCCTGTCGCGCGGCAAAAATCGCGTTGGTGGAAATCCACCTTTATGTTTCCTCAATCAACACATGATTCAAATACATAACAGTTTTGCTAATTGCCATGAAACCCTATGATGAAAATTGCCAGCACTCACCAGGCTAGAATTCGTAACAACCTGTATAACATGATTCTATTTAAAACGAGATAGAATTTAATTAAATTCAAGATGAATTGAAAACACGATGTCACAGTCACATGCTGTATACTTAGCATCATTATGGTTTGTCTTGACGGCGAAAAGCAGAACGATGGCTCACCGTTCGGTCCATCAGTCAGCAGTTTGGAAGCTGACTTCAACATACCTACTTAGAAGAATCAAATTTTGCAATCAAAGTTAAGGAAGGAAAACGAGAAAGAATTTAATTAAATTCAAGATGAATTGAAAACACGATGTCACAGTCACATGCTGTATACTTAGCATCATTATGGTTTGTCTTGACGGCGAAAAGCAGAACGATGGCTCACCGTTCGGTCCATCAGTCAGCAGTTTGGAAGCTGACTTTAACATACCTAGTTAGAAGAATCAAATTTTGCAATCAAAGTTAAGGAAGAAATAGGTGAAATTCGTTCAAATCAACAACAAATAACGAAATAGGGTGGTAAAGTGATTTTGCTTTTCTAGATTTCTTTGTTGATAGTTCGGTAATTCGTTCAAATCAACAACAAATAACGAAATAGGGTGGTAAAGTGATTTTGCTTTTCTAGATTTCTTTGTTAATAGTTCGGTTGGAAAAGCAGAACGATGGCTCACCGTTCGGTCCATCAGTCAGCAGTTTGGAAGCTGACTTTAACATACCTACTTAGAAGAATCAAATTTCGCAATCAAAGTTAAGGAAGAAATAGGTGAAATCGTCGGATCGTTCGTTCAATCAACAATAATTAACGAAATAGGGTGGTAAAGTATTTTTGCTTTTCTAGATTTCTTTGTTGATAGTTCGGTTGTTAAAGAAGAACCTTTCCTACGAAGTCTTCAATTGGAGTTGGTATTAGAAAAGTTCTGTAAAAAGAATGAATGTAGTTGTAGGTACTCTATTTTAGACAAGTACCAATTATATACTCTATTTCCCATTATCAAAAGTTCTGTGAAAAGAATGAATGTAGGTACTCTATTTTAGACAAGTACCAATTATATACTCTATTTCCCATTATCTTAACACATTCGTCTACATCAGTTTGAGTCTCACTC
This sequence comes from Diaphorina citri, assembly GCF_000475195.1. Taxonomy (NCBI): domain Eukaryota; kingdom Metazoa; phylum Arthropoda; class Insecta; order Hemiptera; family Psyllidae; genus Diaphorina; species Diaphorina citri. The sequence goes on along the minus strand of NW_007377926.1, from coordinate 34,272 downwards.
AATCAAAAGATTAAAGTTCCCACGTTCTCACCGTTGGTTAACCCTTGGATGATTCTGTTTAGTGGATTCTCTTACTCTTTCTCCTGAACATTTCGTTTTCTGTATTAGTTTTCCATATTTTCATGACTCTTCAATTAGTTGTTTGAGTATTTTATCATGTCCAAAACCATTTTTTCTTCGTACGACTTAAATTGTCTTCTTAGGAGAACCTTTCCTACGAAGTCTTCAATTGGAGTTGGTGTTAGAAAAGTTCTGTAAAAAGAATGAATGCAGGTACTCTATTTTAGACAAGTACCAATTATATACTCTATTTCCCATTATCTTAACACATTCGTCTACATACATCAGTTTGATTCTCACTCAATCAAAAGATTAAAGTTCCCACGTTCTCACCGTTGCTTAACCCTTGGATGATTCTGTTTAGTGGATTCTCTTACTCTTTCTCCTGAACATTTCGTTTTCTGTATTAGTTTTCCATATTTTCATGACTCTTCAATTAGTTGTTTGAGTATTTCATCATGTCCAAAACCATTTTTTCTTCTTCTTCACTTATGCATTTTTCGATTCTCACTTTTGCTACCAGTGTTCTCATGATAGTTCCACCTCGTTTCTCCTGAACATTTCGTTTTCTGTATTAGTTTTCCATATTTTCATGACTCTTCAATTAGTTGTTTGAGTATTTTATCATGTCCAAACCCATTTTTTCTTCTTCTTCACTTATGCATTTTTCGATTCTCACTTTTGCTACCAGTGTTCCCATGATAGTTCCACCTCGGTCATGTTATAGAGTTCTACCACGGGTTAACCCATCTCCTAAATATTAAATTGATGGGGACTGGTATTACTCCTGCGGTTTGGCTGACTCCTGAACCATCATCTAAACGCGGCAAATATTGATGTGAAAAAAGCATTCGATCACTTGAAATCCGTTTCGAGAATGGGTATGTTAAGTATTACTCCTGCGGTTTGGCTGACTCCTGAACCATCATCTAAACGCGGCAAATATTGATGTGAAAAAAGCATTCGATCACTTGAAATTCGTTTCGAGAATGGGTATGTTAGTCGTTTTAGTGGGTAATTCAATTTATCAGTGGTACTCTGCGGTGGCGATTGTGTCAAAATTCATCATCAATTCATCATTGGATATGAGTTTGAATTTTGTTGAATGAAATAACCAATATCCTCAAGGATGGCGCCTGATCCCATGGGATGTATAATCGTTTTAGTGGGTAATTCAATTTATCAGTGGTACTCTGCGGTGGCGATTGTGTCAAAATTCATCATCAATTCATCATTGGATATTATGAGTTTGAATTTTGTTGAATGAAATAACCAATATCCTCAAGGATGGCGCCTGATCCCATGGGATGTGTTACCTTTGATACAGGATTCAACTTCTATGGGAGGAAATTGACAGCTAGGAATATTGAGAATTCAATTTTGTCAATGGTTACTTTAGAAATCTTAAAATGATTATAATTCATCATTGGATATGAGTTTGAATTTTGTTGAATGAAATAACCAATATCCTCAAGGATGGCGCCTGATCCCATGGGATGTATTACAGGATTCAACTTCTATGGGAGGAAATTGACAGCTAGGAATATTGGGAATTCAATTTTGTCAATGGGTTACTTTAAAAATCTTAAAATGATTCTTGTTAACCATGTAGAAACCCATCTGAATTTATTCTATTGGGATTTTGAAAATTCTACAGCAAACCTTTCAGCAATTTTCAATTTATTTTCAATGAAGATCTATTCGGTGTTAACAAATTTGTCATAAAAACATGAATAACATCCTGTATTGTATATGGACCTCACCAAACCAATAAGTACATTCCTTTGTTTCTCGTGCTCCCAATTTTTAGTTCTCAGCATAAAAAAGTTCAGAAAGAAAAATTCTTGGATATTATTTAAATATGTAATAAAATTCCTAATTTCCCAAGATTGATCGTGCGTTCGTGCTGGATTACATTGTGATTACTTTCAATCAGAATCGTACTAAAATCAACCACAAGTTTGCGGTCAAAACCTCTGAAATCTTCCATTAGAAAAACAGAAGCTGTGTTTTTTCTCTCCCGCGTTTTCTTCGTGATGTATCAGACCACAGAATTGAAGATCGTTTTTTCCAATACAAAATCATTAAATCATGAACATTGTTCCATTTGTGTCTTTATGGACTGGCACTGTCTAAATCTAATTCAATAAAACCTATTAATACAAGCAGTAAGTAATCTATTTGAAAAGCGTGGGAATTTCGATTATGTTTAATAGCAGCTTGGTAATCACTAGCAGTGTCCGAGAATTGTGCGGTTTACAAGACGCTTGCTCCGACTTACCGCGATAGAAAACGTTGAGAAATACTTTACTGATGTATTGGAAATCCAGAGTATTCCAGAAGAATAACAAACAATCATTAAATCATGAACATTGTTCCATTTGTGTCTTTATGGACTGGCACTGTCTAAATCTAATTCAATAAAACCTATTAATACAAGCCGTAAGTAATCTATTTGAAAAGCGTGGGAATTTCGATTATGTTCAATAGCAGCTTGGTAATCACTAGCAGTGTCCGAGAATTGTGCGGTTTACAAGACGCTTGCTCCGACTTACCGTGATAGAAAACGTTGAGAAATACTTTACTGAAGTATTGGAAATCCAGAGTATTCCAGAAGAATAAGAAAACCATTTCACAATAGAATGCCCAACAAATTTGAAAAACCAATGTTCAGTGATGTGCCCCTACGAAGCACAGTTAACGTGCAATATTGTTTCACAAACACTCAGTTAACCTGTGGAGAGTGATAAATTTACAAACGAAAGCCATAAATTCCTCTTTATTACCCATCCAAACTTATGAACCGGTTTCCATAGGATTCTAATAGGACATGAGGAATTAGTGGCAGAGTTAGCTCCAGGCAAAAAACCAGATTGTGCAAGTTCTGGGTGGTGAAAATAATATATTGCTGAAATTGAATCAGACTAGGTATTACATCTTTCATATTCGGCACTTCAATGTCTGTACTGTGCGGTTTACAAGACGCTTGCTCCGACTTACCGCGATAGAAAACGTTGAGAAATACTTTACTGAAGTATTGGAAATCCAGAGTATTTCAGAAGAATAAGAAAACCATTTCACAATAGAATGCCCAACAAATTTGAAAAACCAATGTTCAGTGATGTTAACTGATGTGCCCCTACGAAGCACAGTTTCAATATTGTTTCACAAATACTCAGCTAACCTGTGGAGAGTGATAAATTTACAAACGAAAGCCATAAATTCCTCTTTATTACATTATAATATTTTAAGTTGGTATTTTTCGAGTTGTACGCGTTTGTACCCAAAAATAATATCCTAATAAGAAAACCATTTCACAATAGAATGCCCAACAAATTTGAAAAACCAATGTTCAGTGATGTTAACTGATGTGCCCCTACGAAGCACATCAGTTTCAATATTGTTTCACAAACACTCAGCTAACAGCTAACCTGTGGAGAGTGATAAATTTACAAACTAAAGTAATAAATTCCTCTTTATTACATTATAATATTTTAATTTGGTATTTTTCGAGTTGTACGCGTTTGTACCCAAAAATAATATCCTATCCTATCTAAATATTTTTCCATTAATGTTTTATGAACGACATAATTTATTTTAAATGAGCCATGGAAAACAATAACGCCAAATGCGGCTAAATGGGAAATTGTTCCGAAGTCTGCCACCAAATGATCTTGGTCTATCTTTATACAGGATGTTGCTCACTTCATATTAAATACTTTACTGACTGAGGGAAATGTTATTCTAAATTTTAAAACTGCTTTTTATTAGGCCTATCCTATCTAAATATTTTTCCATTAATGTTTTATGAACGACATAATTTATTTTAAATGAGCCATGGAAAACAATAACGCTAAATGCGGCTAAATGGGAAATTGTTCCGAAGTCTGCCACCAAATGATCTTGGTCTATCTGTATACAGGATGTTGCTCACTTCATATTAAATACTTTACTGACTGAGGGAAATGTTATTCTAAATTTTAAAACTGCTTTTTATGATGTTGCTCACTTCATATTAAATACTTTACTGACTGAGGGAAATGTTATTCTAAATTTTAAAACTGCTTTTTATTACACTTCGATGTACCCTATCCTATCTAAATATTTTTCCATTAATGTTTTATGAACGACATAATTTATTTTAAATGAGCCATGGAAAACAATAACGCCAAATGCGGCTAAATGGGAAATTGTTCCGAAGTCTGCCACCAAATGATCTTGGTCTATCTTTATACAGGATGTTGCTCACTTCATATTAAATACTTTACTGACTGAGGGAAATGTTATTCTAAATTTTAAAACTGCTTTTTATTACACTTCGATGTACATAACTTACCTACTATTTCAAATACTTGACAAAGATCTATTAATATGAAAAATTGATCGAATTTAAAAGTTGTCCTTTTTTGCAATATGGTTCTTAAGTTTGTTCACCAAAGTTTGTACAATAGAGTGTTGAAACTTCCATACCTACTATTTCAAATATTTGACAAAGATCTATTAATATGAAAAATTGATCGAATTTAAAAAGTTGTCCTTTTTTGCAATATGGTTCTTAAGTTTGTTCACCAAAGTTTGTACAATAGAGTTTTGAAACTTCTCCCTATTAAATGTTAACTTCTACTGTATGAGGCTGTGAGATAATTTAGATAATTATGAGGTCAAAGGGTTCGTCAGATGCGTCACTAATTCGGTCAATTTCAACTTCAACTTAAATTGAGGCTGTGAGATAATTTAGATAATTATGAGGTCAAAGGGTTCGTCAGATGCGTCACTAATTCGGTCAATTTCAACTTAAAGACCTGTGGGTACTCTTTTAAAAGTGATTTTAATAATATCATGTCTATTTCAATCTAATATTTTAATAATGTTCTGTCTATTTCAATCTAATATTAAAATCGTTTTTCAAGGTGTTTGGCACGGTGCTGTTTTTAATTGCGGTTCTAATTAGATTTCAAGTATAAGTAGTTTTAGAATAAAACTGAGTACGATATTGCTCAAGTAAAAAGTGCATATTAGATATTTAATAAAAAATAACAAATTTAAATTAATAGATAAGAAAATCTCATTCTACATTCCCTCATTTTTAATTTGTCGCTTTAATTTAAAACAGCTGTAAAAACGTCTTATCTATATCATTTCTGTTTGTTTAATTTAAAGGGAATGATGTATTTGTTAGTGAAAAAGAAATACGGAATGTCAAAGATGATCACTTGGAAGGGAAATAGAATTGAGGAAACAAAAAACTTGTCAATGCAAGGGAAATTAAATCTATTGAAAATATTGACCAGTTGAAGATAAAGGTGACAAACCAACAAAAAATAGAGAGCACAACAGGTAAATACCTACATAGAATTCTGGTCAAAGGCATTACAGGAAAGCATGCACGAATACATCCAAAGATTTACGAAGAACTTTACTAAAAATAAAAGCATTATGTTTCCTCAATCAACACATGATTCAAATACATAACAGTTTTGCTAATTGCCATGAAACCCTTTGATGAAAATTGCCAGCACTCACCAGGCTAGAATTCGTAACAACCTGTATAACATGATTCTATTTAAAACGAGATAGAATTTAATTAAATTCAAGATGAATTGAAAACACGATGTCACAGTCACAATACATGTTGTATACTGTATACAGTGTATACTTAGCATCATTATGGTTTGTCTTGACGGCGAAAAGCAGAACGATGGCTCACCGTTCGGTCCATCAGTCAGCAGTTTGGAAGCTGACTTTAACATACCTACTTAGAAGAATCAAATTTTACAATCAAAGTTAAGGAAGAAATAGGTGAAATCGTCAGATCGTTTGTTCAAATCAACAACAATTAACAAAATAGGGTGGTAAAGTGTTTTTGCTTTTCTAGATTTCTTTGTTGATAGTTCGGTTGTTAAAGAAAGACATATCGACTTAAATTGTCTTCTTAGGAGAACCTTTCCTACGAAGTCTTCGATGAACTTGGAGACCACAAAATCCAAATTCACAAAAGTTTTTGGCTAATCGCCTGTAGTACCTTAATTCTGAAAATCCACATGAATGGGAAAAAAATCGAGACCCATGGCTACATTAATTGCTCCCATTCACAGAGTGACAAGCAAACCATTCAATGAAGCCAGGAACCTGTCACATTATACTGCACCAACCACTCCGTATCGCAATCACTAGAAAGCAAAGCCTGTCACCAGAGAGACACTCTAATCTCCAACCAACCCATTGCACACATCATGGATCAAGTGAATGCAAAACCAGAACAACACACACCACATTAGCACCATACCACGGGAAGACACTCTAATCTCCAACCAACCCATTGCACACATCATGGATCAAGTGAATGCAAAACCAGAACAACACACACCACATTAGCACCATCAAATCAAAATAAAAATACGTTTAAAGGTCACTTTGTCATAAGAGAAAGAACAGAGAAGAGAGAAAGAAAGACGAAGAAAGAGATCCCATAAGAGAGAATTAAACAACAGTGACGAATCCTGTGTCATAAGAGAAAGAACAGAGAAGAGAGAAAAGAAAGACGAAGAAAGAGATCCCATAAGAGAGAATTAAACAACAGTGACGAATCCAGTAATAAGATGATCATGATGGTGTTAAGAAGATGTACAAGAGGAAGAAACAGAATAAAAGTCAATGAAATGGAGAAAATCATTGAAATAGAAACACAAAGGAAAGAGAGGAATAAAGGTAACATCCAGGATGAGTTCGGACGATATACGGGAAAACCTAGTGCTATTACAAACTGACATTGAAATTGAAGATATATAGGAATAAAGGTAACATCCAGGATGAGTTCGGACGATATACGGGAAAACCTAGTGCTATTACAAACTGACATTGAAATTGAAGATATACTAGATTACTAGTACAGACATTGAAGTGCCGAATATGAAAGATGTAATATCTAGTCTGATTCAATTTCAGCAATATATTATTTTCACCACCCAGAACTTGCTCAATCTGGTTTTTTTGCCTGGAGCTAACTCTACCACTAATTCCTCATGTCCTATTAGAATCCTATGGAAACCGGTTCATAAGTTTGGATGGACGCCACTGATTCCAACCCGTATATAGGAGATACGTGTACATCTAACTTGCACAATCTGGTTTTTTGCCTGGAGCTAACTCTGCCACTAATTCCTCATGTCCTATTAGAATCCTATGGAAACCGGTTCATAAATTTGGATGGACGCCACTGATTCCAACCCGTATATAGGAGATACGTGTACATCATAATGTTTTCTAATTGTCTAGTATTATATAAATTCTTAATAATTTAACTCGAGCTCTGGGTCTGAAGTGTCGGCTTGAGATCAAAGAGATGCCGGCACCTTCTAATTGGTAGTCAAAGGTGTGTGGTCTTTTCATAGATGCCGACTTTATAGATATAATACATATAAATATTACTACATGTTAATAACTTCATTCTTGTATTAATCATTTAGAAAACATATATACGGCAAGGTTTTTATGGCTCTTACTCGGCTCAAGAGAAGCTTTGTGCCGAGAGAGCTTTCTATGTTCTTTTCAAACTCTTTCAGAAGGAACTTGTGAATTGCTTTTTTTGATTTGCTTTTATGATGGTATTATTAAAGGATGTTTCTTCCTCCAACTTCTTCAGTTTAATCCATATTTGTTCTGGATTCTTTCTGGATCGAAAATTTTTGATTTGCTTTTATGATGGTATTATTAAAGGATGTTTCTTCCTCCAACTTCTTCAGTTTAATCCATATTTGTTCTGGATTCTTTGTTATCGAAAGTAATATTGCTCCTGACAGAAATGACAGTTCTCCTACCATCGCATTTCGTTAGCCTTTTTTGTTTTGTATCGAGTTATATCGATAGTCAAATGGCATACTTTTGATTGGTCAAATATTGATTAGAATTTCATTTGTTAGCAAAAATAATATCTCCCTATTCCTACTTTTATTAATATCAGTCTTCTATTTAAATTTGATGATCTTCATTGTTCGATTCTATACGGCAAGGTTTTTATGGCTCTTACTCGGCTCAAGAGAAGCTTTGTGCCGAGAGAGCTTTCTATGTTCTTTTCAAACTCTTTCAGACGGAACTTGTGATTTGCTTTTATGATGGTATTATTAAAGGATGTTTCTTCCACCAACTTCTTCAGTTTAATACATATTTGTTCTGGATTCTTTGTTATCGAAAATAATATTGCTCCTGACAGAAATGACAGTTCTCCTACCATCGCATTTCGTTAGCCTTTTTCGTTTTGTATCGAGTTATATCGATAGTCAAATGGCATAATTTTGATCAGAATTTTGAAAAAATGGCGCATAATCACTAATGATCGATTATTCTGATCAACCATATTGTTTGTGTTGGTGAAATCCACCATCAATCTATTAATTCTATTATTGATTGATGATCTATTCTGCATCATGTAACACATGTATACCTTGTAGGTACCTAACTTATTCATACTAACTATGCTACCATTATCATCACCATTATAAATATATGTTACGATCATATCTATGTACTTAATATCCGATCAAGGAATAGATCAATAAAATTGGTACTTATAGCTAACATCATAACGTCATTGAATTCCGTCAGAAAAGTGTGATAATAATTGCAGTCTGCTTGTCTGCTGCACTTTTATCAGGAATTTACTGGAGATTTTGTTCAAACCTTGCACTTGTTCCATAAAGATCCTCGCAGTTTGAAATTGGCAAACGTTTTGACAAAATATCTAACAAAAGAAAAACCTTTCAAAATTTTGAAAAACAATAAATTATACTTGGGTAAGTATAATAAGTTCTAAGTAGCAGTTGCTGTGACGTCAAAATATTTGCAAAATGCAATGAGAAGTTCTCCTCCTTTGCTATCTGACTATACTCAATACTCATGGTGCTTTAGGATCTTCAGCATTAATACATCAGCTTTAGGAATTAATTCAAGTCAGTTATGGCCCATTTCAGACTTATAAGATGTGTCTTAATTTCAAAACGTCCTTTTATATTATTACCTAATGTCACTGTAATTAATTAATATAGGTAGGTATGTAACTAAAATTATACCTTTTAGGACTATTACCTATAAGTAAATCCAGATTATTCTTCTAGATTGTGCAAACCTATTTCTGCAGTTCCTTATTAATATTATACATTTTATTATTAGTAAGTAATTAGTTACATACCTATGCTGTTCTACCTATAATAAGATCGGAAGAGCGTCGTGT